>NW_021636947.1:0-40645 GCF_004799145.2 Neltuma alba | reverse complement strand
ACGCCAGAGCAAGAGACCTGCCTCCCAAAGCTTTTGGGATATCAGTTTACTATTGAGTATAAAGCCGGGAAGCATAACCAAGCTGCAGATGCCCTGTCCTGCAGCTGCTGCTATATGGCACTGTCAACTATGACCGACCCCTTCATCAATAGGTTCTATACTGAAGTTCCTTGTCTGCAGAAATTGCGACACTAAAGGAAAAAGTGGAACAGGGGTTGATTACCAAACCATAATACATGGTCAAACAGGCTGATCTCTTTTGGAATTAGCGATTAGTCATTCCCATGGATAAACCGAACTTGATCCCTTTAATACTTACTAAGCTGTATTCATCCGTTATAGGTGGTCATGCGGGTTTATGAGGACTTTTTACAAAGTTGCTTGACTGTTTTTTTGGAGGAATATGCGTGCGGATATTCGAGATTTTATTCGGCGATGTTCAGTATGTCAAGAAGCTAAAATCTCGAACCTCCATCCAGCAGGACTACTCAGTCCATTGCCAATTCCGAACTGCATCTGGGAAGATATTGCTATGGATTTTATTGTCAGGTTGCCAAAGATTAAGAATTGTACTGTTATTCTGGTAGTCGGGATCGTCTATCTAAAATATGGACATTTCATAGGCTTCCCGGTTATTTCTCCAGCGCCCATGTTGCAGAGGCCTTCGTGCAGCATGTAGTCAACATCATGGCATCCCAAGGACGATAGTTTCGGATAGGGATAAAGTCTTCATGAGCGCTTTTTGTCGGAAACTTATGAGATTACAGGAGACCCAGTTAAATTTCAGTTCGGCATATCATCCTTAAACGGACAGTCAATCTGAGGCCCTCAACAAGTGTGTGGAAATGTATCTACACTGCTTGGTCTATAACTACTCGAGAAAATTGCTTGCATATCTTCCATGGGCAGAGCTGTGGTACAACACCTCATTCCATCACTCAACCAACATGACTCCTTTTAAGATTGTATACGGTAGGGAACCACCACCCCTAATCCGACACTCTTCTCTCAAAGATACACCCTTTGATGTTCACCATGCACTAGAGCAACGAGATGAATTGCTAGCTCAGCTGAAGATCAACATCCTTCGAGCTCAAGAATGAATGAAGCGTTATGCAGATGCTAAACGACGGAAGTGGAATTTAGGTTGATAACTGGGTATTGGTGAAGCTCCAACCGTATTGTCAACATTCGGTTGCTCTTCGTCGATTTCAAAAGTTAGCGTTGGTGTATTTTGGCCCGTTTGAGTCGTTGAAAGGGTTGGCAGTGTTGCTTACCGTTTGGCATTACTAGACCATGCCAAGATTTACCCTGTCTTTCATGTCTCTGTTCTCAAGAAGTTCCACGGGGAGGGGATCCGACATCATACTTACCTCTTCCACTATGTACTACTCCAGAAGGTCCCATTTGCCTGACCTCTCACGATTCTGGACAATCGAATAATCCGACGAGGTCATAACGCTGTATGTCAATTTCTGAGTACAATGGGATGGGTCTCTTGACACGTCGTGGGAAGACGATGAAACTCTCCGATCACTGTACCCTAACATGGACCTTGAGGACAAGGTCTCATTTAATGGGGGAGGTATTGTAATGGATGCCGTTGATATGGGCTCAGATGGGGGTGATCCAAATACAAGTGGGCAGCCCATTATATTGAGAAAGAGCCGAAGAGCCCGAAGAAAGACTTGGAAGCTTAGGGAATTGGACAATGAGGAAGATATTATATAATAGCCTAGGTTGTTAGAAGTGGGGGCGTGCATGTATTCAGTTATTTTCTTTTCTGACAGATTCTCTGTGTCTCTCTCTTTCCCCCTTCGTCCCCACTATAACTCTCATTCTGCATTTTCTATTCTGTCTGTGTAGCGACTGTGTTCATAGAATTACCACAATAGTGATTTCATCGGTTATAATATATATATATATATATATATATTCAGAGTTGCATTCATAGTGATTGTGTATTATTGAGCTAACGTGACATTAACCCACCGCCTCGACTGGTATGAGGTTGGTTCGTGGTTTTCAGTAAATAGATATTTCACATCTTTACCCAGCGTTTACCAGAATATGCTTAGAATTCATAATTTTATTTTATCTTTAACAACCTGATTTTTCCAATTACGTAACAATGTTAGTAGCACATTCAATCCACCATTAATTAGACAACAAATATATACTTAAATCAATGTGAAGGAATTTAAGAAAGATTACGAAACGAAGAAAGACCAAAAAGGCAAGATAGTTCATTCAAGCAATTCAATTATAAAATTAATAAATGCAATTTTGAGTAACTAATTTGAAACAAAAACAAAAAAAGAACAAGTGAGAAATGGCATAAATTTTAAGTCTTTCTTTACCAAAAGTGGTATTCAAAATTTTAGAAATGTGACTAATACACAATACCGAGCAAAATATGAGATTTACACACTTCTCTCAAAATAAAATTTATCATACATTTTAGTCTAATTTTAAATTTTTTAAACAAAACATTCTAAATTTAATTAAATTGTATTTTAATACTTTTACAAAAGTGAGGGTTTTTATTTTTCAGTTCTTTTGTTGTTCTTTGAAAAAATTAAATGTCTTTCTCACATGTCCTCCCTGCATTTCATGTTAAAATTTTTAATATTGAATAGCTTCACATTGTCTAAGATCAATTTACTTGGGCAACATTCTACCTAATTAAACTGCAAACTTAATTTTATATTAAGAACAGTATTTTTTTTGAATTGGTAGATGTACTTGCTTGTGCTAATTATCTCCACAAACCCAGTTGTAATACTATTTTATTTTAAATGGAAGAAGTAGATAGTTAATTTACAAAATATAAAAAAAATTAGTTTAATTAGTTATTTGTAAAAATATGAGTTGGTTTTCTCAGGGTCTGTTTGGCTCAATGAGAAGAAGGGGAGGGGAGGGATTTTAATAGAGGGAAAAGGAGAAGAGAGTGAAAGGATTTTAACATTATCTTGTTTGGATTTATAAAAAAAGAGGGGAAGGTAGGAGTTTTAATATTATCTTCTTTGGTTTATGAGGGTAAGGGAGGAAAAAATATTTTGAGATAGACAATTTTGCCCTTATTTTATTTAAGATGTGGGTATAATGGTCACAACATGACAAAATATGGACATAATAGCCATAGCATGGCAAAAATTGTATTTTTCCTTCAAATCCTTCTAATTTTGGAGGGGAGGTTGAGGAGAGGAAGGGAGGAAAATTTTTTCCTCTCCTCCTAAAATTTGTGTGTTGCCAAACAAAAGAAAATGATTAAAATCTTCCCCTCCCCTCCCCTCGTACCAAATGCACCCTTAGAACACTCTTTTTAACTATATAAATATTTTCTGATGAAAAACCTCCCTAACATGTGCAATTAATAAAAAAATTTGAGAAAAAATTATAAAGTTCAAAGAGAAAGTGGAGTGATGCCTTATATTTAAAATCAAATTAAAATTCCTTTTTTTGTTTTGAAATTAAAGGGATACACACTAAAGACTTGATGTTATAAAGGGGATAAAACATGCAATCACCCCACTCACGTCATTATAGACAACAATATAATTGAGGAAACCCTCTACGTAGCTCTTATATTTAAAATTAAAAAAAAATATGTTTGTTTGAATAC
Organism: Neltuma alba; assembly: GCF_004799145.2. Classification (NCBI taxonomy): domain Eukaryota; kingdom Viridiplantae; phylum Streptophyta; class Magnoliopsida; order Fabales; family Fabaceae; genus Neltuma; species Neltuma alba. The sequence goes on along the minus strand of NW_021636947.1, from coordinate 37,020 downwards.
GAAATGGTTAACCTAAACTTGAGTTTTGGAAATGGAAACAAGAAGTTGTTTTCGGGAATCTTTTTTCAAAATTTGCCAAACCAAAAAGTCAAAAAATGAAATTGGGAAAATGATAGCCAAGCACGAGAAACTTATCCTAATGGCAGCAACATTGCCAGTGACAGCGAATGTGGTGACTGGTGTGTGTGTGTGTGTTTCTCGTGATCCTGAATCAGAAGCAAAGACAGGTGACTATTGATTCCCGGGCTTGTTTGGAATGGTAATAGGATTCTGTAAAAATAACTTTCCAATCTTATACTACCTCCGGTTCTTAATATAAAAATTAGTTTAACATTCAATTTGGTATTAAATATAAAACTCATATTTATTTATTTTTTTTCAAAATAATTGTTATAGTAGTTGTATATGTTAAAAGTTTCATCAGATTGTAATTCTAACTATTATACATTATTAGTAAGCGTATTTTAGGAAAATATATGTTTATTATAAATAACTAATTTAACAAAAATTTTAATATATTTAAATTAGTTAATAGCTTTTATATTAAAGATCAGATGTAGTATATAAGATATAAATAATCAAATAACATAGATAAAAATGTTTGATCAGGCAGTGAAATAACATGCCTACCCGAAAACCTTACGTTATATATAACACTCGAGGAAGTAATAGGTAGAAATTAATACTTCGATGGCAAACAGGTGGAGGTTAAGGGCAATTTTATTAAATTGTTTTTTAGAACAAGCTTCGGAAAAAAAAAAACAAATTGTTCAGAAAATAAATTTTAAAAAATCACATTTAAAAAAATATAAAAAATTACACTTTGACATGTGGTAGTTGTCACTAGTAGTAATAGATAGCAGATAGTAAATGAGAAAAAAAAGAAATATTTTTTAATTTTTCAAAATAAAAAAATAAACAAAAATAAAAAAAAACATGCAAACGTTTTTTGGTTTTATAGTTTTTAAAAACATATTACTGTTTTTTACTTTTTAAAATAATCAAATAAAAACAAATTACCAAACAAGTTTTTTCATTTTTAAAAATAAAAATTTGTTTCCAAAACAAAAACCAAACAAGTCATACTTCCTTGGCTTCAAATATAGGAGTTAAAGAACTAGTGTGCTGACGTGGAATCTCTTCATTTCCCTTATGAGTTATGATTCATTTCTTGCAAAGACTAAGGCAACGGGTTAGCTAGTTTAATTGTTTGTAAAGGAAAAAAATGTATGTCGGTTTTTCAAAAATATGTCCTTTAATAATTTATATTGAAATTACTCTTATTAATGAAAATTTGTTTCGATATGTACGATCGGTAAAATAATAATAAATTTAAAAGACAAAATAAATTGATATCATATTTGGATTAAATAAACTTCCAACTTATATTTTTCTTACTTGAGGGAGTATTAAATTAGTTTTTCTTCCCTTGTGCTCTTTTTGCTTTCTGTTTTGGAATGAAGAGCTGTTTTTAATCTTTCTGAATTATTATCATTATCAACCTGATAATTTTCCGTTGAATAACAATGCACTATCTCACACGACACGCCGTTTTCCGCAGAAAGCACTTTCTTCCCGCTTGTTTCATCCCGTCTGAGACGTTAGTGTCAATAATCAAAATGACTTCTTCATTGGCGGTCGGTCGTCCCTTTTCATGTTTTTATATGCAGAAAGTTTAAATAAGTTGGATCCAGGTTAAAAGATTTATGAGGATCAGAATATATTTTTATGTTTAGATAACACCTACAAAAGTATTTACAGATTGCTTATAACAAGATTCTTACATCGTACGATATTATGGATTATGAGCAAACTCCTTACTAATTGGATCTCTTTTCTTTTTCTTTTTAATCATTCCCTTCTCTCTTTTTTTTAAATATTAGGATGGTTTCTTTAATTTTATTCCAATATTTTATTATCAGGCATGATATATGAAATATATAGTTGTATAGAAATTAATTTCATCAAAATATTCAAATTTGATAATATTAATAAAAATTTAAAAATTATGTTAAATTTCATAAAGTTATTTTTTGGGTATTCTCGTGTTAAAGTATTTTCTAGTAGTGCACAATATTTTTTTCATAAAATATTTTTTCAATCATAATGAGCATCCTAAACTTTTGGATACTCAAAAATATTTAGACTATTGAAGTTATCGAAAATTACTTTAGAACATTGAGTATTATATTACACTAAAAATTATTTTAAGATATTGAGTATTATGGAAAACTTGAGGGTGTTAAATATAAGTTAATCAAATTTCATTTAGGGATGGTAAAACTTTTATCTCCTTAAGTTGTCTTAATTATTAATTTGATCCTTGAAATTTAATTTTTATCAATTGAATCTCTATTAAAATGCAAATTTGCCCCATAATTTTAAATTCATAACAATTTTACTTTCTGCCGTTAAAAAACTAACACTAGTTATTAAAATAGTAACACTGACCATCAATATTTTTAATGATAAAAATAATATTATTATAATTTTAAATTCTTGAGATAAATTTGCATCCAAAAATTTCTAAATACTCAACGCTCTATAGCAAAAACTTCCACAATAAATATGCATGTCTTTGGAGTTTTATAAAGATATTCAATTATATTTTAGAGACTACATAAATTTTAAATATTATTAAAAAATTATACTTTCAAATAATTTAATAATGATTAAATTTTGGGCTTCTGCATTACACAAATTAACATTACAATTTTGGATATATCTTCTCGCTAGAACTGTTTTAAATACATCTAAATGGATATTGTATACCGCACAATACCTAATGACTATGTTTGCATCATTCACCAATAATACCATTTAAAATAAACTTGGTTGCCCTGGCATGAAGTTTTAAGAGACAGGTGATTACATAGTGCTACTATAATATGCTTCCAATTCCTATATTTGATATTAATATTCAAAATTGTAATATTCACTGTCAATATCAATGATTACATTATATTATTTTTTTAGGGGGAATTATTTATTTTTATTTATTAGTGACCTTTTGTTCTTCCCTTCCATCTCTCCCTCGTTGACCAAAAGAAAAAGAAAAAAACAAAAACCTCTCTCTCCCCCCCCCCATCTCTCTCTTCCACTTGAAGATCAAAATCAGAGGGACCAAGCCCGTCGTTACGGAGAATCGAAACGAATTCAACCTTTTTCGAAACTTTCTGGGGTTATCTTTCTTCTCATTCTGATTCTTCTCTTTCTCTCTGGCGTTTGGCTGCTGAGAAAATTAGAAGGAAAACAAAAACAAAAGAAAGACAAGTCTTTCTGTTTAGTCTTCTTCCCTGTGGCGGTTATCACCCAGACGAAGGAAACAGAGAAAAATGAAAGCTATAAATCCTGTAAGCTCTCTCATTCTTACTCTCTGGCTCTTCATTTGATCATATTTCATAATTTTCTCTATGTTTTAATGAATTTTCGATGGGTGTTCAATCTTGCTGGCTAATGAAACTGAATTTTCTTGGGTTTTCCGATTTCTCTCTGCTTCCCCTGTTTTTCTTGTGAGCAAAACTCCAATGAAATTCAAAGTTCTCGGTGAAGTTTGATTGATGAATCATTGATATTTCTGGCTTTTATTGCGTTTTTATTTTGAAGTTATTCTTTTGAAATTTTGGATTTGAGTTCAATCTGGCTAGCTTAAGAAACTGAATTTTCTTTGGTTTTCTTTACGTTTCTCTCGGTTTACCCTGTTCAACTGGTGAGAGAAAACTGGCTAGAAGGAAGTTCAATGTTCTGTGTGAAGTTTGATTAACTAATAATTCATTCTCTGGCTCTTCTTCTTATTTTATTTCATAACTCTGTATAAAGGTTACAACTTTGTTTCTTCATTTTGAATTTTGACTTTTCGTTCAATCTAGCTAGCAGAAGAAACTGAGAATTTTCTCGGGTTTTCTTTGCTTTACGTTTCACTCTGCTTCCCCTGTTTATCAGGTGAGGAAATTAGAAAGAAATTCAAAGTTCTATGTGAGTTTGATTTGACTAAAAATTTCAATCCAGTCTGGCTTTTCTTCTAGTTCTTGTATTGTTTCTCTAATTTCGTACCCATATCAATTGATTAATCATTATTTGATTTTATTTGATAATTCCGTCTTTCCTGGAAAGTTTTGTTGTGACTTGATTCTGTCTCTCACTTTCCTTCATGAACTCGTCCAAGATTTTCGGGTTTTATATTATTCAATGTTAAAAGCTTCAGAGTGCAATTTTTGGAGCAAATATAATCTGTGCTCTATCCTTAAATGTCATACCATTTTCTTGTTTAATTCATGTTTAATTGAATTCCCAACTTAGCTTTCCTTAATTGTAAAATTGTATGATGCGGATTTTTTATTTTCATTTTATTTTATTTGACCAGGATGATGTAGATCGTACAGATTGACTTTCTAGAATAAGTTAAATAATCAAATCAATCAGAATGTGATATGAAAATTAATTATTGGTTTAATGATGGTAATTTTTCTTTTCATTCACTATCCACTATTCTAAAAACTCAGATTGAACCAACTGATTTCTCTAGAAAATTGATGATATGATATTATAAACAGTTCGTGGTTTAATTGAAGTGGTCAAAAACTGATCAAATTCCTCAAAAACGTGGAAAATCATAAAATCTATGACCGGTTCAAACTCTTTTATCTTTTTTTTTTTTTGGAAAAAAATTTCTTTTGGTTGTTGCTAGCAAATACTACTTCCGGTCCTTAATATAAAATCTTGTTTGACTTTTATTTTGGTCTTAAATATAAGATTTCAATCCACTTTGTCTCTCATATTTATGTATTTTTTTTCTTAAAATAGTCCTTCTAACAATGATATTTCTAACCAATAAGCTTCATTAGCAAGGATATTTTAGAAAAAAAATATCTATTTATTACAAATAACTAACTTAATATCTTTCCTTAATCTTTTCAAATTAGTCAATTAGCTCTTATAATTAGGACCAGAGGTAGTAACATGATTCTTAGAATATTCTTTCCTATATATAATCTTGAGTTATGATATTTATTTGTAGTAATAATTTTTATTTATTTTATAAAATATTTTTGAAATTTAAAATTAAAATATTTTAATCAAATTACAACTAATTTCACATTGCATTTTTCAAAATATTTGCCGTGTCTTCCAAGTTAAATTCAGAAAAATAAATGGTATGAAAATAATTTAGTAATTTGCATTCAAAAAATTTTGAAGTTAGTATAATTTTTTATTTATTTTTTTCAGGCAATTATGTTATCAGAACCAAAGAATAAATCGTGCTTTCGCAGTTTCTTCATTATATTTTCTCTGATTTGTGGGGCTTATTTTGTTGGAAACGCCTTAATTGCAACAGAATACAGGGCAGTAAGTATTTCCTCTGACCTTTCTTTCTTTCTTTTTATAGCTTTCGGTGAATTATACTTATACGTAATTCTTCTGAAGTTTATGTTATATCCATAATAAATAACCTCCTTAGGCTTTGAAATTTTATCATAAATCCCTTAAACTCTGATATTTATGCAGAAATTTCTTTACTAGTACTCTTTTGATATTATTTATAAGTTATTTTTCACCATGTTATATCAAAAAAAAAAAACCCTTAAATTTTATTAACAATGTCTTAAAATTAGAAAAAATCACAAATAAAGATCCTTACATTATCAAAATTACGCAAAAGTCACCTAAATAAACAAAATTATCTTGAGGGACCCAGTCTCATATTGTAAATATAAAATCTTGGTAAAATATCTTTCAACCAAATGATGAGTTGACTATAGGAAGTGACAAGTTTATTTTAGCGAATAACAATTTCAGTAGATCAAATCACAACTTGGTTGAAGGTATTCCAAGTGACAAGTTGACTATGGAAAATAATAAATTTACTTTAGCGAATGACAAATTTAGTAGACCAAATCACAACTTAACTAAGGGGCATTTCAGACATTTGGCCAAGATTTCATATTTGCAACATGAGTTGGGTCCTTCATGATAATTTTGCTTATTCAGGTGACCTCTGCATAATTTTAGTAATTCAGGAGTCTTTATTTGTTATTTTTCCTAAAATTTAATAATTTTTTAACCATATTCCTATTATATCCACTTTATAATAAGTTAATAATATATTAAATTTTTTCGACTGAAATATTATTTTTCTTTTTCTGTATTTTTGCGTTTCCCACTGAAATTTAGGCAGGATACCAAAAAACTATTTATTTATTTATTCATTCAACACATTGTTTTTTGCTTTTGATTTTATTTCTAGGTACCTCCTATATATTGTAAAACAACATTACATGAATTATTTATTAATATACTTAGGAAAAATTTTAAGTTTGAGCCTCGCAGATTAAAAGTACAAAAAAAAACCATGTTAAGAGAACTTTCTCTAATTAGGAGTCTAATATCACAAATTGAATTGGATGTTTAAAATAAAAATAAATTTATTTTAGATTATGCAATTTTCAGAAGAGAAATAAGTTCAAATTCTTGATTATTAATTACTGACTTTGTGGTAAATAAACTATTTGGGCATTGCCCTTTGCAGAGATTAGTGATCGGCACAAAGAAGAATATAAAATCCACTACATGCAAGGTTTGTCAATTGGAGGGAAATAATTAATTAATCCTAATTAAATAGATTATATTTTCAGCTTAATTTGTATTTATTTATTTGTTTGTTTGTTTATTTTTTCGTTTTCTCCCTCTTAATAAGGGTCAAGGCAGGCTGTACGGAAGCAAAGCATTGCCCGAAGGAATAATTGTCAAACAATCTAACTTGGAAATGCAATCGTTGTGGAACCTTAAGGAAAATAAGGTACTTCTAATTAATTTATTTGGATCCAAAAGTCTATATCCAAAAGTTTAGTATAAGAGTTTTATATTTAGGACTGAAAGAATATATATATATATATATATCAAATGCACACATGATTTGTCCCAGCAGCAAAAACAAGAATACGTCTTATTCTCTGACGTGAGATTAGTTATATGGATCTTATCGCCTTGTTATATTCTATCAACAATAAAATCTTTACATGAATTATTAACCAAAAGGTTTTATTTAATAATTTTATTAAGCATCCTTTTCAGTCTTTTTTCAGTTCTTTTCAAAGGACTCTTCTATATTGATTTATCTATCATTTTTACTAATGTCTCTAACCGCTTTTTTTTGTACATGTCTGATATGTCCGAATTATATTTAAATTTTAATTAGATTAAAGTTGGTCAAATATGAATTATTAAAATAAGACATCAATAAACAAGCTGTTGGTTGAGATGGTAAGCAGTCTCACCTTCCGTAAGGAGCAGAATACAAGTTTGAATTTAGAAAAAGACACCTGTTGAGAGAAGCGAAAATCCTTTACATTCTAAGCCTCAGAAAAAGAAACCCTTGATCAAATAAAAGAAAATAAGAGATCAACATAAAACATAGAATTCATTGATATATAGTAATACTCACACATATATGTTTATCCTTAAAAGTCTGGTGTGCGAAATGTGACACCTTTGAAGCAACTTTCTTGCTCAATATTTGTCGTCAAATCAAATATTCTTTTTAATCTTATCACATGTTAATGACATGTAATTATTAATTGATAATTCTTCTCTGTGTAATTTAGTCTTCTTGATTGTTATTTTTTTCTTTTTAGTTCTTTGTGACACTTCACACTTGATAATAAAATTCTTGTTGTTTCAGAGACATTCCAAGCCTCCATTGAACTTGTTGGCTATGGCAGTAGGAATTAAGCAGAAAGAAATTGTCAATAAAATAATAGAGAAGGTGATTTTACTTCCACTTAATTTCTTCATTTAACTCTAATCTACACTGAGTATCAAATTAGGATTATTTTATGTTTGCAATAAATTACGGAGTTTTGTGAATTTTTTTAAATATTTTTACACTTTTAATTCTTTAACTTCAAATAAGATTTTATTTTGATAATTTAAATTTATAAAGGGTACTTTCAGTGTTTTAGTTTTAATAACATCAACAACAAAAACATATTGACATTAATTTTATTAGAAATGAATGTTGTTTGGAACCACAAATTATTTCTTCATACTAATATTTATTTATTATTAATAATTGCAGTTCCTTTTGGGTGAGTTTGTTGTAATGCTGTTTCACTACGATGGTATTGTGGATGGATGGAGGGATTTTTCTTGGAGTGATAATGTCATCCATGTTTCTGCGATTAATCAGACAAAATGGTATACAATTATTTTAAAATCAATTGATTAATTGATAATTAAACAATTAATCAATTATTCTTCTAAAATATTATATTTGGGGGCACAGGTGGTTTGCAAAAAGATTCTTGCATCCGGATATAGTTGCTGATTACAATTATATATTTCTCTGGGATGAAGACCTTGGCGTTGAAAATTTTGACCCAGAAAGGTAACCAAAAAAAACTTTTAATATTATCATTTTTTTTTGCCGAATAATATTATCATTATTGAAATTTAGGATTAATACAAAATAGTTGGTTGAATTGAATTTGGGAATAAAACTCCACTACTTTTAGATGCTAGTAATAAATTCTTAATAATCCATTCAAGGCAATTCTTGGTTCGCATTAAGCAAAATGATTCCTTTTCAATGACATGTATATTGACATGTGTGCATTATTCATTTTTGCTTCTATTATCATTACTCAATAATTATTATATATTTCTATTCTACTATTTTCTTAATACTTTATAGTAATAATAAATATTATACTCTTATTATTTGCACTACTCACGAACAATCTTCATTCTTCTCGATTTTTTATGCACTAGTCATATTTTCTACACTGTCTTGACAACAATTAGTATAAAAGCCCCGATAATACTTTTTATGTGCTAGTGCTTGACTACTGGGAAAATCCTTTAAAAAAAAATCACTTGAATTTTAAAATCTCAAATTACTCGTGTTTCATACACTTTAATAGGAATTGACTACACTTGAAAAGCAAATTACAAGTTTACAACATATTTTTTCTTGATATAGAATTTTGTAATTCAAGTCGTATTTTTTTGCGGGGTCTTTTCTTGACTATTATATAATAAAGCTAGTAAAATAACTAATAGGGAATACCTACTATGATTTTTTGTTTTGTTTATATCATAATTTAATATGTTAATCATATGGTAGGTACTTATCTATTGTTGAAGAAGAGGGACTTGAGATCTCGCAACCTGCGCTTGATCGCCAGCAATCCACTTTGAACCATCAACTCACTGCTCGTAGAACCGGCTCAAGAGTCCACAGGTAATTCTCCTGCAATATTTTCTTTTCTCTGTTTTTTTTTTCCCTCACTTTCAAAGAGATTCAAATATATGAACAAGCCAATCATTATGAAGAAATACTTAAGCATGTCAAGGAGGTTTACGTGCTTCTTTGATGATATAATATCATGCATAAGCATTACATCGTTAAAAAAGAACCACGGCGTTTCTTTTTTTCTTTTCTTTTTTTTTTTGCTTTTAATAATGTCTTTTTATATAAAACAATCCTGTTCAAGGTATGATCAAACATTAACTGTGAGTGCCTCTCCTATGCAAATGTGGGACAAAAACAGAGGCCCAGACCTGACCCATTGGGCCATGATGAAACCAAAATTTCGTGGCCCAAGCCCCTTCCAAGCATGAGCATTTCATTTGGGAGAATACTATGGTTAAGTGTTTTACATCACTATATCAAAGTTTTTCAATTATATATAATTATGTGTCTTATTTTTGAAATATTAGCATTTAATAACATTTAATTATAAAATCACACAAAACAAGAAAGAACATATGACCATAGATAAGGTACTGAAAATTGTATTGGTCATTGAATCAGTCAAGACAGTGGGTCAAGGATTAGTGGATCAAATCATAGTCAACCTGGAGGTTAAACTAATAAAAAATAAAAAAATAATTTAAATTTTCATCAAGAAATTAATATCAATTTGGTACTTTGAATCACTAATACAATAATAATATATTTACAATTTCTTCCAACCTTTTTGCAGTCCCTTTGACAAATTAAAATTATAATATCATACTATCAAAATCACTAAATATTCATATTAGGAAAATATTAAAACAAATATATGATAACAAAATATTCCTCCCTACAGCCATTCAATCACTAGATAGTACTTATTAACATCTTTAAAAAAAATTCATCAAAATAGTTTTTTTCCCCCTAAAAAAGCAACTGATAAACTCACCAAACTATTTGGGTTACTTGGGTTATTCACGAGTTACCCTGGGTTGATTCAAGTCATACTGAGTCAATTTATCCTTAGTTTGTATGCTCAACCAGATCGGTTTGTCAGTTTCTAGGCTAAACAGGACGGTTTGTTCTAGGTTTTAATACCATGACCATATATAATTAGAGAATTTGACATAAATACGAAACTTTACCTAAGTTTTTTCCTTTCATTTTAAGTGTTGAATCTTAACACCATAAACCATAGTTCTTGATTTGATCTTACTATTCCGCAGAATGTACCATAAATTAAGAGGCAATAGAAGGTGCGACGACCCTAGCATTGCTTCTCCTTGCATTGGGTAAGTACTTGCACTCTTTTTTTTCTTTTTTTTTTTATCACTTCTTCATAGTAAGCCATTCACGTCAATTTTTTCCCTGAAATTTTTTCATACATTACACAGAATTCAAAGTACTAATAGTATTTATAATTTATGAATAGTATTCTTTAATATATATTTATAAAATTTATAGAATAGTACAGTATTTGCAAGCCATAAATATATATATAATAGTATTTAAAGCAATACTTAATTTGCAGGTGGGTAGAGATGATGGCCCCGGTGTTCTCCAGGAACTCTTGGCCCTGTGTATGGGATATGATCCAGGTATTATTAAAGAGAGAACCTAAAATTAATACTTTAATTAATTCATTAAAATATTAAAAGAAATAAAGGAATAAATCTATAAGATTGCCAATTTTCAAAGGCTGAACAAGAGGACGAGCAGAAAATGAAAAAGAACGAGCAAATTAGAGCCTAATTTGTATGTTATTTAAGGCCTGGGCCACCTACTTGGTTCTGTTCTATTACTGTATAAACCGTTTTCTTTATTTTTAAACTGCAAGCTCCGTTAGTCCTCTTGATGCCAAATGAAAAAACAAACAAAAACTAATTGAATTATCTCTGTCCACAGAATGACCTAATTCATGCTTGGGGCTTGGATAGGAAACTTGGCTATTGTGCACAGGTAACCTCACTTGCAGAGAAGTTTTCATTTTACACTACTTTTTGTCTCTGTTTTGGATTACTTTCAAATAAACCTTTCAAGCCAAAAATTAGCTTTCTTACCTTTCAAACTCAAAGGAGACATGCCCTTGTGTCTCTGATGTGTGAAGAAACGGGTTCTTCGATTTGCACTTTAACCTCTTGGGTTGAAATAGAAATATTCCCTTTGACACATCTCAACAATGTTTCAGGGTGATCATTTAAGAAATCTTGGAATAGTTGACGCCGAATACATAGTTCATTTTGGCCTGCCAACTCTTGGTGGCTCAAAAAGCAATCAGGTAAGTGATTTCACTTTCTGCACTAAGCATCAAACGAGGACAACAATCATACGATATGAGACAGTAACTCACTCAAATGCCTCGGACAATGTTCAATTTAGGAGGATATCAGGTTTAAGCACAGTTCTCCAATGTTCAATCTAAGTAATGTCCAGGATTAAACCCTTCTGATAGAACATAGAAAAGGATCAATTGTGAAATGAGCATCTAAGCGTGTCAAAGATATGACTCTTATTGAATAATATACTGACAGGCTCGTGTTTGTTTGTCTGTTTATCATTGGTTTGATCTAATTATCTTTTCTTAATAATGATATGATAATTCATCCTTTATTGGGGTTGCAGGGCTCTCGTACCGATCATACTAGAACCAAAGTAAGCTCCTGGATATTCCCTTTTATTTAAATCCTCATAAACAGCCATGTCTACTAGTGTTGTATAAGTAGAACTGTATTGAGTGTGCAGGTTAGGATGGAATCATACAGGGAAATGGAGACTTTTCAGAAAAGATGGAATAATGCTATGAAGAAGGACAAATGTTGGGCAGATCAATATGCACAAACGACAAATCAGAATAGTACATAAGCTATTCATTACTTTATAAAATGGTGTAAATAGGAAAGCAAGGAAAAATAAGTGTCCAACGAAGGTTGATTCACTACATAAATATACAACTCATACCTCACAATGTTGTGCATTTAAACCATGTTGCTGATGTGAGAACCTCAGTGGATAATCTGTAAATATCTCTTAAGCATTCTTTGAGATAGCCTGTCCTGATCTTAGTTAGCCTTTGAAATCTACCTCACCTGAATTTTCTTACCCAAAAGAACAAGTGCTCATTTGATAGCAGAGAAATGTAAGAGATGTATGTTACTTTTTCAGCTTACATAGTGAATGACAATGTCAGTAAAAGATTTACAGAAATAATTCAATTAATTTTCTTACCCAAAAGATCTGTTACCTTATCAGCCTACTTTAACTTGAATTTGTAGCTCTAGGGCATAAAGATTCATGGTTCCATATTTCGATTGTTAGAAGAAGGAAGCTTACCTCATACCAGTTGATATGAAAAACAATACCATCACCATTATCAATCATCTAAGTTGTATTATTGACAAATCATGAATGATTCGACATGTTTTTCAAATTCTATATAATTCAGAGTTGTTTTGGAAAAAGAAACCGCAGAACATCTGACCTAGACAGATTCCTTTCACGATGCTTCTCAACATGAAATATAATTCCTTTCATTAGCAGTGAACTCGATTCTAATATCAATACTACACGTTGGTTTCACTGTTAGCTGGTGATGCAGTTATTCTCGAATCCAAAATTCAATAAACGACAGAACTATCACAAGATTGGACAAGAAAATTTAAGCATTTCATTATTGGATCAAAGATTCTGTAGGAGTTTGGATCTTTTGCTAACATAGGATCAATGATAGCATAAAAATGTCTGTATTAGTGAATTTCGTCCTCTAACGGACGTTTAAGTGTTGTTTCTGCAAAATAAGATATTCTCTGGTAGAGAACACAAAATTCTCTAACACTACCTATACAAAGTGTACAGACTGATACAAAAATCATTCTGATACTGTGAAATTGTTAAATTCTCTACCAAAGTCCTAGTAATTGGATTTGAATTCTCTAAAATACCTTATGGGATACAGCTGGAGAGAGAATGCGAGAAAAAGAAGCATCCTCTACTTCACTTGTTTGCGTCCTCTCTCCAAGACTTACATAGTAAATTTCTTTTCAAACTCTAGAAAATCCAAATTCAAAGTAGATAAATATCTTATCTCTGGAACCAAAGTTATTCAGAAGCCCATCACGGCCATAGAGATGTTGAGCAAGGGCTCCAGTGTGCTTGGATCAAACTTGCGAGCGAAAAGGTAGCATACCGATGTAATTTCTGAATTATGTTGGCACAGGGTTCCGTTGTTTCTTATAGACTGTATAAATCCCACCGTTATGTTCGATGCTCCAAATGTTGCTGGATGAGGACCTCCTTGTGACCAGTCAACCCAAGTCACAGTTCTATTTGAGTTTAGGGAACCATGGAACATGTTCAAGTATGTTGGAATATAGTGTTCATCAGGGTAGCAAGCAGGCTTACAGAATTTTCGGAAGAGTTTGTAGTAATTGGTGTCAGAGATTATATGAACTGCAAGTTCACGGTTAAGTTCAAACCACTGAGAGCCTTTCCGCCAGTGTCTAAGATGGATATGAGGAAGCATGTGCCGGCTATATCGGCCACGGCCATAACGGGAAGGGTCATCATATGAATCAACAAAACTGAGAACAGAGCTAGTAAGGTATTTGTAGACAGTAGGGAAGTCATAGACAGGAATGCAGCTTTCAGAGATAAGAATAAAACGCTCATTTGAAAAGTCAAGCAAGGCATTGGCTAAAAGACGCCTCTCAGCATCAGTCAGAGTTGCTGATCCCCATGAAACATCCTGAAGAAGTTATGGAAAAATAACTTAAAAGAATCGACAGAAGAATCCTATAACAAACAGAATTGTAATTATAGCATCAGAATTCTTTTCCCTATCTTTTGAGAAACAAACACTATTGTGATAGACAGAGAATATGCATAAGGTAGAAAAGTCTTTTCTCCTTAATTAGTACCAGTAAGTCCTTGACAAGCAACATCAGATGTCTATTTTATGAATAGTAAACCTCCGCTCAAATGGGTACCATGGTTCATCATTGGACCTCAATCAAAACCGAAAAAAATAAAATCAATATAGCATATCATTTCCAGTAATGAAATAAAAAATGATGACAAAACAAGTCGTTACCTACTCTTGAAATACAAAAAGAACAACAAAAGATATTTGTGGGTGCAAAAGATGACATATAGATTATCTAAATTTCAACCACCAAGGGAAACACATTATCTATGGTGAGCCTAGGAAGAAACCAAATATTAATTCCAATTTAAAACGGAACACTCCCACCCACCCGGGGCCCCACAAAAATAAAAATAAAAAATAAAAAATCACAGAGACTGAAAATAATATATACTAATTGAAACTAAAGCCCAAAATAATATATTTGCAAGTAGCCCTATTCATGGGATAATCACATGTTTCTTAAATGTTATTTTGATTAATACGCAACATATTCACTTCTTGCGATAGTTTAGGGGGTATAGGATAACATTAGAAAATTCACATATTAAAGTTATCATTAGGTTGAAGTTCAAGGATTACACATAGTTTTCCAAAGTCAAAGTCACAATTCCCAGCCACTTTCAACAGTGTGCCCAGTAAATTCAATTTCCCAAGTCTCTTGAACACGAATGCATGTAATATTCTTCACAAACGGTTCAACACTGCTCTCAGTCTCAAAACAGTCTAAACACATCAGATTAACGTATTGTAATCTTTTATAAGAACGTCCTATCTTCCAAACTTACTCCCTGCAGATAGATATTCCATGCCATTTTTCAATCCTATTTGCTTTTATTGCAGCCACACACAGCTGGAAGATTTTGTACCCTACAAGTAAGTCTGTTGATCCCTGTATTGCATATTAATATGTACTTACCTTTAATATTTTTCGCAAATGTACGTAATGCAAAATTTTAATTTTAGAAGATTCTCTTCAATCTGATAGATACTACACATCTTGCAACAATGCTGGTTTTTTCAAAGGAAACTTGAATAGGACTACGAGCAAATGCACAACAGCTAGGAGACATTATATCTCATTCTCACTGTGATTCTAAAACGTAACTCCTTATTTTAGTTCTTTCTCATATAACAATTACATGCCCCAATTCTATAATGTGCCCCTATAACTCCATAATTTATCTTTTGCATATAGCTAATAGCTGATCCATCTAAATCACAGAACAGGGTCATCAATGACGCAGCACAAATCAGCCAAGCTTCTATAATACGCCATCTTATCATACAGAAGCTTTGCAAAAGAAAATATTTCAACTTTCTGAAGCCTCTAGTTCACACTTCATAAAGCAACAAAGAACTCATTGACCCATCATACAATGTCTACGGCATTAAAGATATGAAAGTAAATGCATTATGCATATACTGATGTTAACAAATTAAACGCGGAAAAACCATAGTTAGAATTCTGTTTCCAAACCTGACTTGGAATCTGCCGTCCATGAAAAACAGAAGAATTAGACACATTCATATTGTATCCTGGAGGTGCATGGACATATATATTGAACAAATCCTCATGCCCTTTGAAGAACCTTTCCCAGAGAGGCAGCAAGGGTAGAGGCCCCCTTGTCAAAAACATAAAAGCCAGTTTAGGCACTCTCCTATAGCTAGAGGGATACCCTTCTTTCTTGGGCACCAAGGAAGCTCTCCAAAAAAGCTCGTCATCGATCAAATTATGGGTCAGGTTAGGGGGATGTAGAAATGTCTCTAAATTCAAACAATTAATTACTTCGCACTCTTGTATGGTTCTTCCACAGTTATCATGTTCCTTAACTTCTTCTTCTGGCACGGGGACAGGTGCGCTTGATGCATGGTTGACGAACGAGTATAGCTCAGATTGTGGACTAAAATAAAGCCTATTAATATGAGAACTTGTAGCTATACCAATAACAATACCTGCTACAAAAACAAGCAAGAATGAAAGAATTTGCGCCCATCTAAGCAAACCCACGTGCCTCTCTGCTTCATCTCTATCTGCTCTATTATGCCTACGCATCCCTTTGGCTCCAACCCCACAAAAGAAAAGAGATTCTCTATCTACTTCTCTTCTGAAGCGACTCAATCAAATCACACCGACAATGAAAAACAAAAACCAAAAAAACCTTCTCTTTTTACCACAGATATTCATTCATCGGCGTCTAGTACTTTCGATTTCGATGCGTTCACGAAATTCAGGAAGAACTCACCCAGGAACAAAATCCCGTCAATGTTCCGCCGTTAAATGCCGAAGCAATCGAAACCCTCCGACGAAATTATCTTGGAACAAGGAATCCACTTTTCGAGTTGCCACGACTAAAATGGATCTGAACGGCGATGAAAAATAGCCCATTCAATGAACTGAAGAGGATCAGAATAAGGGGGTAATGTTGCATTTATCAAAAAGGCACCATGGGTTCAATGGTATTGCATGAAGTAATTAAAAATGAGAAAATCAGACCGCCAACGCGAGAGAGATTCGAAGTGGGGTAGTTGATGATTGCGACTGAAAAAGAAAGAGAATGAGGATAGAATCCGAATAACAATAATAAAACAATAGTAATAATAATTAAACAACAGACAAATCAGGAAAACAAGAATGTTTCTTTGAAAACTAGCCGTCGTCCTCGGCGGCGACGATGGAATTTAGATGGAATGGTCTTATTTTGTCGTTTATGGGTTTTGGGATTTAAAAAACAAGGCGCAAACACATTTTTGCCCTATCGTTTCGCTTCCGTCCACTGTTTTCTTGGACGCGTTACGTGGACTTTTCAATAGGTGGCAAGGCTTTTCTTTTATTTTTTTGCCCTTTCAAACCTTGGGACAGCAGGTTGGATTGTTTTTTCCCACTTTGTTTCTTCGTGTTTAACCCTTAAAAAATTTGTCTTCTGTTTTTAAATTGAACCTAGCCCGTACATTTTTCCGGAATTAGATGCTCTAAGCATCATGATACTCATTGGTAAAATTTACACCATTAATTAATGATCTAGCTTTAAAATTTTCAACTTATATCTTTTAATAAAAAATTATTTTTAAAAAAAATTATAGTTAAAAAATTATATTTATTTGGAATTATATAGCTATTGAAGGAAAACATTTTTCAAAAAATAAAAATTTAAAATTTAAATTTTGGTGAAATTTGACAAGTAACATGATGCTCATTATTGTAATGAGTTCCAAATTTTTCTATGTTTATGAGTTATGCACTGTTATTATAATAATTTATTATGACCTTTATATAATAACCTCTTGTATATCAACTAGAAGGATAGAGGAGGTTCGGTACTCATTGATCCTCATCAAATGTAAACCGTATAGACGGTTGAGATTTAATTTTTTACAAATTTTTTAAAAACTGTTTTCTTTAATACTTACAATCCAAAATAAATATAATATCTTAATGGTAGGTTTTTTAAAAAAATAATTTTTTGTTTAAAAATTTTAAATTTAGACCATTGAAATTATATCTAAATAGTGTCGATTTTATCACAACGATAAGAATTGTAGTGCTTATCATTACAATGAACACCGAAATTGGTTGGAGGAGGCTGTGGGTTCTATTTTGGATTACGTGATCCAAAAGAAATATAATCTCTTAATAGTAAGTTTTTTAATGTTAGATTTAAGGTTTTGATGATAACAAATTAAGGAATCTATGTTTTAGTAAATTGATCGATTACCTGATCAATCAAGGATTTATCAATCACTTGATAGATAAAGTTCCTACGTAAACTGATAACTTTGCAGAAATATTAATCGATAACTTGATAGATAAATCAATTTGTACGTGTTGATCAATCAATTGATCGATCATCATTAACACTATTTTGTATAGAAGTTTGCAAAAAAGGATCGATTAATTAATCGATAATCTAATGATCAAACAACTAACAGATAATGGACACAAGTTTTGGTAAGTATTTATCGATCACCTGATCGATAAATAAGTTATCAATGAGAAGACAGATAAATGGTAAAATTTCCCGCTCTCATTGTATTTTGTTTAAACACCATTTATCGATCACGTTATTGATCACAACTTTATTGATAACTTATTCTGTCATTGCATAATATTTCACTTGCTTATTGATATTTTTTCTAAGTTTAAATTATTTTATCTATAAATTGATCGATCAATGATTTATCGATCAAATAATCAATCAGCCCCTTTTTCACTGATTGAAATTATCTAAGTCTTTATTGAATCACTTGATTGATCATCAATTTATCGATAAAATGATCGATCATCCTATTCACCGAAGTTTCTATTTTCACATAACATGATCGATCAACTTGCCCTTGGGATTTTGAACTAAACTTCTCTACTACATTATTATCAATCACTTGATCAATAAGTCTCTGATCGATCACTTACTCAATCATTATAAGATTTATGCTCTTTATGAAAATCTTTGTCAAATTGTTTTATCGATCAACTTTCTTTTTTCTTTTTTTGGTGAAAATTTTATTGATCAACTTTTCTGCCATCTATTTATTGA
Organism: Neltuma alba; assembly: GCF_004799145.2. Lineage (NCBI taxonomy): Eukaryota > Viridiplantae > Streptophyta > Magnoliopsida > Fabales > Fabaceae > Neltuma > Neltuma alba. The sequence goes on along the minus strand of NW_021636947.1, from coordinate 18,332 downwards.
TAAATTATTCGATCAATATTCCTTGAAAATCAAATTCTCTCTTACTTAGGTTTATTGATAAATTGATCGATCTAACACTTATCGGTCAATTATTCGATCAATGATCCAACTCTTTCAATACCATAAGCTACGGTGAGATCTAAGAATCTTCTAAATATTTCTCTTCGAGTTTTTCTCAGCCTTGCTAATTAACTTAATACTCTATTTTAAATGTTTCAAAATCATAGTTGACCTTGAGTCTTTTTACTACATAATCTTTGTGAGGTCATTCTTTTCATTTATCGATCACTTGTTTGATCATAAGTTAATCCATAACTTGATGGATAAATATAGCTATATGTTTCAAAATCCTTCATCTTAATTAATCGATAACGTAATCGATAAACCAGTTATTGAACATGTCTTCGATCAAGGTTGATTAGTTTATAATTATATTGGATCTGATGTTTGATTGATTTGCTTCTATACTATCATAAGAATATTACTATCATTTTATCAGTTATATTCCTGAATATCATTCTGGAGGAAAAACTTATTAGATTGAAGTATTGTTACAGATTACAAAGAAAGTTTAACGGTTATCCAACAGTTATTCAGTAGCCTGTAGCCTACCATGTCAGAAGCATTAAATGGCGAATATCGTTGCAACTAAGAAAACACGCAACCAAACTCTCAACGGCTAGAAGCTCTTCCGTCTGATGGTTATTAAACTTCCTCAACTATAAAATGCGCGAAGAAGCATTGAATGCATATAATTGAATATGCGAGTTACCTTCTGCAAATAACTTACTATTGCATTCAATACTCTGTTCTTGTTTGTACTGGGCTTCAGTTTTTTTTCATCCATTTACTCTGTGAGAGAGTTTTACATATCATCTTTAATAACTTTCTGAGTGAAACTCAAAAGTGTGGACTCTTGAGTGGGTTTATAACCTTATGGGTAGTAAGAGGGAGTGATTGAGCGAATCAATTGCTGTACTACAGCACCAAGAGTCCGATTAATCTTGGAACTTAGTGAAATACTCAGAGGTGTTCTGAGAACTGGACGTAGGTCAAGTGGTTGAGACTGAACCAGTATAAATTCTATGTCTACTCTCTACAGTGAAATCGCTCTAACTTATGCTCTCTGTTTCTGTTTAGCTTACTGTTTTTTATTCGCAACATTTTTATAGCTCATCCAATTCACTCCCTCTTGGGTGAGACTGCCACTAACATTTTAAAAAATAATTTTTATCCTTTTAAACTCATTAGTGGAAAATTTTATATTTAAACCATTGAAATTATATCTAATAAGTGTAGATTTCATTACAATGATAAAAACGATGGTCCAAAATTGATTTTAGGAGGTTGTGGGCTTTTGCCACAATAACCCAAAAAAAAAGGTGGGTTGGTGTATGTTCCCCTCCTCTAGAGCCGGTAATATGGATTGAATCTATAGGTTCAACCCTCTAAAAATGACGGGTTAGGGTTAGCTGAAAGCCAACCCACCACTACGTCAAAAAATATAACCCGCATCGCCATAAGCTCAACCCATGGTGGGTTGGCAACAGGCCAACCCACTTTTTTAAAAAAAAAAAAATAATGAAGGTAAAAGTAAAGTAGACTTCCACTTCAAACTTCATTGCCATTAGAAATAATTAGATAAAGAGGGTTATTCAATGTTGCTCATTGGTTTCATTGGAAAAAAATGTGTGAACTTGTGTATTGTCATATTGGGAAATTAGACAATCATATACTATTTGTATTTAATTGTGTTGCAATTTTTATTTGGATGTTTGTAATATTTTATATCATTTCTAGTGTTTTTATTTTTGATTATGTATAACTGCTAACATTTAAAAAAATTAAAAAAAAACATTCTAGCAAGTTGGTGGGTTAAGGTTGGTTAAAAGCTAACCCGCCAACAAACAGGCATTCTGAAGTCGCACTGAGTAACTTGTAGCCCTCTATGAGCCAACCCGCAACTCATGCGTTGACCCATATTACTAGCCTTACCCTTCCTTATAGAGGAAGGTGTTTGCATTTTTTTTAAAAAAAGAGTTAATATGATTTTTTTGTCTCTTAAATTTGTTATTATTTTGGTTTTGGTTTCGAAAATTTCAAATCATAGGTTTTAATTCCTTGTGTTTCTTTTCGTTTAAACTATTTGTCTCTATAGTTCAAAAAACACTAGGATCATTTTGTCCCTTGAAGGACCATAACATATGATTTGAAATTTGAAAAGTTAAAACTGAAATTTGGACAAATTTAAAGAAGTAAAGATTATATATTAACTCAAAAAAAAAATAGAGAGAAGGATAGATGGAATAAGAAATATAGAACCCTTAAAGTGAAAAATCATGGGAAAATTACGTACAGATCTCAGAAGAGATTTTATTCATCTAAGGTCCCACGAAATGTCAAAATTACTGACAAGTCCCAAGGGACTTTAGAGTAATATATTCTATTTGTAAAATGACGTTACTGCCCCTCACATTCCAAATTCATATTTGCTCTATTATTGCGATTTACAACCTCAATAGTGACTATTAACAACCCAATGAGAAGATGTTAACAACCTAAACAGTATTCGTTAACAACTTACTTTATAGGATCATATAACCTCTACATAAGAGTAAATTATAACCAAATAGCATAATACAACTTTAACACTAAAATGGGAAGCTTTTTGAAATCATTAAGAATTTTAACTAAACCCAATAGGATTATAACAAAATTTAATGCAGAGATCCATTGACAACCTCAACGGTGAGTATTAATAACCTAAGGAGAACTGTTAACAACCTTAGCAGTGTCTGTTAACAACTGACTCTATAGGATAATATAACCTCTAACAACTATATAAGATTAAACTAAATTATAACTAAATAGTGCTAAAGTTAATCTTATATAGTTGTTAGAGGTTATATTATCTTATAAAGTTATTTGTTAACAGACACTGCTAAGGTTGTTAACAGTTCTCCTTAGGTTATTAATACTCACCGTTGAGGTTGTCAATGGATCTCCGCATTAAAATTTTGCTATAATCCTAGTCGATTTAGTTAAAGTTCTTAATGGCTTCGAAAATCTTCCCATTTTAGTGTTAAAGTTGTTGTATTATACTATTTGGTTATAATTTACTCTTATGTGAAGGTTATATGATCTTATAAAGTAAGTTGTTAATAGACACTACTTAGGTTGTTAATATGTTCTCACTAGGTTGTTAATAGTCGCTGCTGAGGTTGTAAATCGTAATGACAAAGCAAATGTGAATTTGGAATATGAGGGGCAGTAATGTCATTTTACAAATAGAATATATTACTCTAAGGTCCCTTGGGACCTGTCAGTAATTTTGACATTTCGTGGGATCTTAGAGAAATAAAATCTCTTTTGTGAGACCTATGTGTAATTTTTCCAAAAATCATTTCTTCCAGTTATGTTTGGTTCAGTGAAGACCCGGGGAGTTTAATGTTGCCTTCGTACCTTTGTTGGAAGGAAAAGGATGAGGAAAAAACAGGTAATAATTAATTTGCCATTATATTCTTGCATATTAGTTTTTTCTATCTTTGGTATTTAATATAAGAGTTAGTTTGATATTTAATTTGGTCCTAAATATAAAAATTTAATTCATTTTGTCTCTCACATTTATTTATTTTTTAAGATAGTTTCTGTAGTAGTTATATATATTAAATGTTTCATCAAATAATAACTTTAGCTAATACAAATGATTAGTAAGAGTATTTTAGAAAAGATAACATCTACTATTTTAAATAACCAACTTAAATTAATTTCTTTAATATATTTAAATTAGTCAATTAGCTCTTATATTAAAAACTAGAGATAGCATTTTTTTTAGCATGATATATCATAAAACTCCCCCTTTTTTTCTAACAATTCCACCTCTTTTTAATAATAGGCCAAAAGCAAAGAATCTCATTCCAAATTTCAAAAATTATGTAATTTCCTGTTCTTGAGTTAATATGTTGTTCTAATTGTTATCCAAAAAATGTAAAAATTAAGGCGTCAAATTCCTGCCTGCTGCCGTAGGCACCAAGTTTCTCTTAACTAACCATGTGTGAGCACCAATTTAATTGTAGGTGTGCTAACAAAATCATATTTTCCGAAATATTGGCTGGTTTATCAAAAGAAGAATATTATTAGAGATAATATTTTGAAAAAATTTCAGAAAAATAATAATTAAATTTTAAAAACTAAAAAGGTCACTTAAATTTGACAAATTTCAAATTAGTCATAACGACTAAATTAGGATTTTAAAATGTAAATGAATTTATAATGTTATTTCTTATCACTGGCCACCAGCAGCCAGGGTTGGAGCTTTAATGGGCGGCCAAAGCTAGAGTTCCAGTGATCGGCCGACGGGTTTTAACGACCAGTAACTTTTTGTTTTTTTTTTGTTTTCCATGCTTTGTCTTCCTTCAAGTTTGTGGTCTTTCCCAATACTCTTTTTTTATTACAAAGCTCATTTGTTTTTATGGTTTGTCTTCCTGCAAGAACTCGAACTATGCACAAACACTTGTTTACCACTTTCTCAACCCACCACCCGTTGCCTGGAAGATGCTTATTAAGGGCTATGCCTCCAGCCATTCCCCTATTCAGTCCATGCGGGTATTCCATGAAGTGCGGAATCGAGAAGTTATACGCACTAGGCATGCGTTCCCCTCCCTTTTCAAGTCCTGCGCTATAGTAGTAGTGCTTGGAGAAGGTAGGCAAGTGCAGGCAGAAGTTGTCAACTGTGGTTTGTATCATGATGTATGTTTACGTTCAAACTTCTGTGATCAATTCTATGATTCTTGTAAGAATATATTGTACGCTAAACAAGTTATATTGGTTGAGATGATAAGCGGTCCTACCCTATAAGAAGGAGAACATAAATTCAAATTATGATAAGCGCACTATTGGAATGGCTTTAACCTCAATAATTCCAACTCAACAGAGATTAGTTTCAAGCCTAAAGTGACTTGAAGATATTCTTAATCATACCAAAAAAAACAAACAAACAAACAAACAAAAACGAGTGTTGGATGAAATGTCTGAAAGAATGTTGTTTCATGGAATTAGGTTATGGATGCTTGTGTTGAGAACCTTTGTGTAAGAAAATGGGCCAGTCCACCCTTGGTGGATTGGACCCAAGCCCATTTATCATTTGGGACTCCAGTGTAAATAGCAAAACTCTTGGGTCTTTAACTGTAATTTTTTCCTTTTCATATATTTTGTCAAAAGGCGGGAACAGTTGTGCAGAGGAGACGGTTTTTGGGAGTTACATAACTGATAGATAGGGATCAGTTTATGGGAACGTGACTTGCGTTTTTTCTTCTCCCCTTCACCATCAAACTCTCCTCTTAGTCTCTCCAAAAACTCTCCCACCGGTGTAATTTGCTGTGTCTCCCAGATCCGATTCCGTCACCGTGATCGGACCTCCGCGTGGCAACCTGACTTCATTGCAGACTCCAGGTATGCCCAAAAACCTTCACTTTGGTTCAAAGATGGAGTAGGGTATTTTGTGACAATGAGAGATTGTGGGTTTGAATCGAATGAAACGACCAACATGGTTGTCATGCAATGCTCTCTGGATGTGCTAAGTTAGGAAACTTGAGCCTTGGGCGATGGATACATTCCCAAGTGATAGTGAGAGGGATGGTGCTCCCTTGCTCAATTGTATGGCGAACTTTGCGTAATACAGGCACTATCCATGATGTTAATGACCATTCGAGTATAGGGCATAAAGGTGAGGAAGACATTGCTTCCGCTAGAGCCTAGGAGCGAAGAGAATTTTGTTATTGTTGCTAACATGTATGCTGAAGTAGGGATGTGGGACAACGCAGCAAATGCTAGGAAGGCTATGAAAAACTGGGGGCTAAAGAAGATAGCTGGAGAGAGCCGTGTTGAGTTAGGTGGGTCTATGTGTACTTTCTTTGTGGGATACTGGGATATGATTCTTGACCAGAACTGATGATTGTATATCTCTTACTAGATGGATTGAACGTGCATTAGAAGATGGTTAGTTATTTGTAGTAGCTATAACTTTATTTTTTTTCCCCTTTCATCTCTTGGCTAGTTTTATTTGAAACTCCTGATTTGTTTTTGTTGTGAAATCTATCCATTTAATAAAGTAGGTGTCATGGCATAATGAGGAATGAGATGAATTAGGATAATTTTTTACTGGTTTCTTAAATAATGTAAAACTTTTTCCCCACTCGAATAATTAATATAATGTTAGTTTGTTAACTGCTCATAAAATATCAGTCAAAATCGTGATAGTTAACTTATACTCTTTTGGTTCTATTTATAAGTCATTTTCAACATGTTTCATATAGACCAAGAAAAACCTTAAATTTCATTAACAATTTTCCAATTTTATTCCTATTCAATATATATTATACCCCATGAAAACAAAATTAATACAATAATAAATTAAGGGTAAAATTGTACACTTATATAAAAAAATTTTCTCTCTGTCTTATAAATAGAACAAAAAATTTGTTCTTTTTCTACCCTATAAATAGGACCAAAAGAGTATCATTTTATGAAATCTCTTTATTTAGTTGGCTATTTGAGATTTTTGTGGGGAATATAAAATAAAAGACAGATTGAGAAAATGAGACTTTTCCCAATGAATTTATTTTAAGTTACTTTACATTTGGAATTTGAAATGATTTTGATTCAGATATTTTATACTAAAATTTTTAATTATCATCAGGATAATCAACATATTTTATATTTTATATTTATTTAAATTTCCAAATGGTTGGTATTTATTATTTATTTCACATTTTAAATTGAGAATAAAAATTTCAAAAATTGATATAATAAAATTTTAAATTAAATTGAGATGAACGGGGCCATTTTAAATTTTTTTTAAGGATGAAAAATGAGTTAATAACTAAGGAGATATTACTAATTTTGAATTTTTTTGAATAAATAATATTTAATTATTCGATTAACTATCCATAAATTTTTAGTACATATAATATATTGTTAATCCCACTAACTATCATCAAAATTTAATATTTTCAAATTTTCAAAATTTTCATTTTAACATTCAATTTTAGTAGATTGAATTTCAACTTTGGATAGCTCTCACCTAAATTTAATAATCACCTAAATGTAATAAAATTTTTATATTTAACAATCTAATAGCCTAATAAGTAATTAAAATGATTTTCTATAATTTGAGTAAGAAATAAATAAACATGAAAATATTTATGGGGATGATGGTGGGATTATGAAAATATTAGTAATCACATAATTCAAATATTTATGTGGCCATTTTTTAATTGTTTTTGAAATTATGTGAAACTTCATTCACAATTTAATAAATAATGCATTAGCTAAATTTGGAAATATCTTTACTGATTTATTTGGAGAATATATTTTAAAAATTAAAGTTTTGTTTGGGTGGTTAGTTTTCTTGAGTGGATTCAATGAAGCTATTTTTTATTGTTTTTAAAATTACTTAAATACCTATTCACAATTTATTAAATAATATATTTCTACTTTTACACAGTGAAAAAAAGGGACCAAACCGGTCGGTTTAATGGGAAAACTAGTGAACCGGCCAATGTGCCAGTTCAGGGTTAAGTAATGAACAAGGCAAAAACTGAACCGGCATAAACCTGGTCAAACCGGTGTAAATCGGCAAAAACTGGTACAAACCAATGATGAACCAGTTTAGATGATTATTTTACTATTGATCCTATTTTTTCTCATGCAACTTCTAATATTTCAGTTACTATATATTTGAATAAATTTTAATAACGATTTTGGTATTAATGATTATTAATTTTAGTTATCGAGAAATCATAAAGATTAAAATTTTCACTGTTATTATATTTTGTTAATGTTACAATTAAATTATTGTTGTATTTTTGATATTTTGTTACTATTGATTATTAATGTTGTCATATTTTGTTATTTTTAATTCAATTTTATTATTTTAATGTAACCGGTTTGATTCTGATTTGACTTTGATTTGACCTATTAATATTTGAATCACTACCTCAACCAGTTTAGTATTCGGTTCAGTTTTTTGTTCCTTACTTTTATAACTGTATTTTTATGAATTAATTTTATAAATATATTTTAGAAATTAAAGTTTTGTCTGTTGGGTTATTTTTTTCCGGATGGATTTAAAATTTGAGGAAGAAACTTGAAATTTAAAATTCGAAAACTGGTAAAAGTAAAGAATTTAAAATTAAAAAAAACCTTCAATTTATCAACAAACTCTAGCGATTATTTGTTATAGATGCTATTGTTAGGTATGAATATTTTACTTATTATTACATAAATTTAAAGAAAATTAATATTTTAATCCTATAATTTTTAACGAATTTATAATTTAGTTTCACAAGTTTTGAATCGGTTATTACTCGGTGCCTCAACTTTTAATTTTTTTATGTTATTATCTATAAATCATCTTATGAGGTAAAGATTTGTGTCCAACTTACATGACATTGCTCTCTCCTCTCTCCTAAAAATCCTATGCCAGTTCACCTCCTCTTCTGATGCTCCCCAACTTGGCGTCAGCTTTCCCTTCAGCTTTGGCCCCGTTTGGGTGACACCCCAAACCATGGTTTGGGTGATAAGTCACCCAAACACCTACTGGTTTTGGGCAAACCGTGGTTTTGGGTCAAAACCATGGTTTTGACTCCAAAACTATGGTTTTGGAAAAAGCAGAAATTTTTTGCTTTTGGAGAAAAAAGGGAGAGTGTAAGAACCTATATGATATGTATCTTGTTATTTTTTTTATAAACATATTTTTTTATAAACATATTTTTTATAAACATATTTAATCTTATATTTTATAAATATATATACATATTAATTATATTATCTTATGTATTATTAATTATGTTGGTAAAAAATATATTATTAACAATTTTATTCCTTCAAATTAAAATATATCATAAAATCTATTTTTTTCTGTAATTATCATATCAACTTATGTCTTTTTTTTAGTAATTTGTATATATAAAAAGTGCTTCTGATAACAACTATCCAAACACTCTCATTTCTCAGAATCACTTTTTTACAAAATCTATTCTTCACAGAATCTATTCTCCAGAATCACTTTTCCAAACTACGGTTTGGTTTCATCCAAACACACCCTTGTAGGGCGCGGTGACTCCGTTATTGATATGATAAGAAAATAATGCCCAAACTTTTAAAATGAAGGTGGTTTGGCCTTTATAAGTTTTAAAATCTCACTGAAGAATAGCATTTATTTTCATTTACAAATACTTTGGAATATATGTGAGAAATAAGGTGACATACAAGATTAGGTTAGCAAACAGAGGCAGGACATCTGAATGATGGAATTTTCTTTACAGAGAAAACAAGAAAAATATGTAGAAAGCCCAGACCGAAGATAAGAATTTAATAAAATAAAAAATATTTCTATATATATTTATGATATGTTCTGAATAGTTGGAAAAAATAATATGTTTTAAATAAATTCTTTATTGATTTCATACATAAATATTAAAATAAAAATATCAACAAGTCAACACATAATTAATACAATTTATTAAACAAAGTGAATATCACATGTGTTAATAGTAGGCATTAAAAAAAAAAGGAGATATGTTCATCTTCTCACTTAGTAAAAAAAATTCCTAAATACTTTTAAATGCAAGTTCATGATTATAACAATCAGGATATCTTTTAAAATAAGAAATATTTTCTATATATATATGATATGTTCTAAATAAATTTATGGACAAATTAATCTCTTAGTTCTTCAACTATTAAGGGAGTGTTTGGATAAAACCAAACTATGATTTGGAGAATAACTTTTGAGGAAAAAAAAGGTTATTTTTTAGAATAGATTTTGTGAAAAAGTGATTCTGATAAAGTGAGAGTATTTGAATAGTTGTGGTCAGAAGCACTTTTTATATATAGAAATTACTAAAAAAGACATAAGTTTATATGATAATTACATAAAAGATATATTTTATAATATATGTTTATTTGAAGTAATAAATTTGTTAATACTATATATTTTGCCAACATAATAAATAATATATAAATAATATAAATAATAAATAATTAATGTGTATATGTATTGATAAAATAATTAAATATGTTTTTAGAAAAAAGATTTTCAAAAATAACGACTACGACGGAATGGGAGAACAACCGAAGCTTGTGATAATTGTCATGAGTGTTTTTGTCAAATATACCGTTGGTAGCTTCTGACAAGAATAATTATTACTCCAACAACTAATATTTCACTTCCAAAAGCAAAAAATTCTAGCTTTTTACAAACCAAGATTTCAGTAGGAAAACCTTGGTTTTGACTCAAACCAAGGTTTTGGGAGGGAAAAAAAGTGTTTGGATGTCAGTTGGCCCAAACCATGGTTTGACACTTAAAATCACTTTTCTCCAGATCGCCAAACACCCTCTACCACCATTATAATTTAAAATTTTAACTATAACTCAGTAACTTGATCCCTCAATGTTTCATTCGCCTATAACTGACTAGCTTTTTTATCCAGACACGACAAACAGTAAAAATATTTACTCAGATGCTATAAGATTAAAAATATTTACTCAGATACTACACTTGAAATTGTTCAGATAGTGAACGAGTTTAAATTTTTACAGAAGTTGTTCAGGCCAAAAACGACTTCAATGGGACCCACATGCAAAATATGAAAGTTGTTCTTGGTCTGAACAACTTCAGTGGGACCCACATCACAAAATGGAAGTTGTTTTTGGTCTGAACAACTTCAGTGGGACCCACTATTTGTCTTACACTCCATGCGTTTTCAGCTTTCATATTTTGACCATACTATTTCTGCCTTTAATTTGCGTGTAGCTTTCATATTTTGACCAGACTATTTCTGCCTTTTCCAGCCACACGCAAAGTGTTTCTTCCTTCCCCAAATATTCCCATCAATATAGAGTAGTCATTCAATGTCTCTCACGTGTGAATACTTTGTTTTTGCATGTGAGTGTATAGTATGAATTCTATTTATATAAGGTATTCACCATTCCCACTCATCAGAAGGCTTCTCTTCACTTCTCACATTCTTCTTTCTCTATGTGTAAGGCATTCCAGTGAAGTAGGTAAATATGTTTTATCTCAACTTCAATTCTTCATACAATTCAATTTTTCTTTCTCTATATATAAGGCATTGCGCGTGAAGAATTGAATTTTATCTGCAGGTCCTTCAGTTCTTCTTTCTCTTTCCACAATTTCACGTGAAGTTGGTGGTGTGTGTGGCCTTGTAAATATTGCATACGTTTTATCTCAACTTGAGGCTTAATTTTTCTTCTGATTAAGGTACATTCTCTTGATTAATTTTTTTTTAAAATTTTGATATGTATTTTGCTAAATGATGGATAAGAATTTTATATTTAGTCATTTTTACATGTTGAGTTTGTTTTAATTAAAAAAATGTAGACATATAATTAATTGTCATATAAAATAAATTACAGTTTACTTTTTTATAATCTGATTAAATATATATCTTTTTCTTAGTAGATAGTGTTTGAGTAAATATGTAGTCAGATTAAATATGTATTTAGTTAGATAATATTTGGTTGTGAGCATGGTAATCAAACTTCTCCTATGCCAGTCAATACGTCATGAAAAATACTTGAATATTTAAAGAAAAATTGATGGAATAATATTCCCCACTCATAAAATTTTAATATACAATGATAAAATTATTTTTGTTAAAATTACGTAAATTTATATCAAAGCATGCGTAGAAGATAGTTAAATTATTTAACTATAAAAACCTTTAAAATATTGAAAATCCAAATCAGTGGTCCAAGTTATAATTTTTATTAAATTTATAATTATTTTATTATTTGATTATGCATAGTGACTTCATGTATGAATTTCATAAATTCGAGTTTACATACCTGTCACGAGTTTACTTAAACTCGTGAGTTTGACAACCCTGGTTGTGAGCTTAGTCTAGTCTTGTATCTAGCCAATGAAAGCTAGCACTAAATGGTGTCAAAATTTTTCTAATAAAAAGAGTACTGATGGTGGGGTTAATAATAATGAAAGAAAGGAGTTTTTTTTTTTGTGGAAAAATTAGAGAGGAGGACCTAGAGAAAGCAATATTTATTAAAGAGGATCTTAAAAATTATAATTATTTAGGCAGACCAAATAATAAACTATAAATTTAAAAAAAATCACTCAACAGTAATAGCTAATTGTTTCGTCATATTAAGTAATTATAATTTTTAAATAACTAGTGTGAAATAGTTATTAACATTTATTTTTGTTTTCAATCATAAGGATTTTTTTTGGGGTCACTTAAACGGTACCTAATATAAAATTACACAAGTACATTTATTATAAGCTTATTATTATTTAATGTAAATTTACCTTTATGTGTTAACTAAAGTATATATCTTATCAAAAGCATTTATTCGCAATATAGAAATTAGAGGTTGAAAGGAATATAATTATTCTTTAATAATATAGATAAATTAAAATTGAACATTTGAAGTATGAAGTTGGGACCAGGAGAAAAATGAAGCAGAGGCAATTTTTTTGAATAAGAAATATTTTCAAATCAATTTATTTAATCAAATATTTATCTAATTTAGTCATTAAAATATCCAATAATGGAACATAAGTTAGAAAAAATTTAGGAATGTAGTTGTGGGAGAATTTAATGTTTTTAAATATATTTAATCCTTCTAAATATTTATAGTTTTTAAGATCCTTTTTGATAATAAAACAGAAGTAATGATTTTAGCTAATTTTTTAATAATATTTAATTATAATTTTTTTGAATAAAATGGAATGAATAGAAAATTATTTATTTAATATATTTGAAATATGTAATTTATATTATTAATTTTATATTGATATATTAGAATTTATAATAAAATTTTAATATGTAACGTTTATTTTTAATTGAAATTAATTTTAAGTTATTCTAAATATTTTTTATGATTGATGTTCCACAGTCGTTGTTGATTAAAAGATATTACAGGTTACTATCTTACTTAAAAATGTAAATAAGTTTCTTAATAAATAGCCTAATTTTTGTAACTATAAATAAATGATTATTCTACTACTTTATTTTAAAAAATATATATATAATTGAATTAAAAAATAATGATATTATGGAGTTAATTTAGCTTTACAATTCATTTTTGTTTAATTAATAATTATACTGTATTATTTAGGAAGCAGAATGGATCATAGAAAAGAGTTTGTGTGTATATTTGCAAATGGACGAATTTTTAATGGCCCGGTCGGTGCAACATTTGAGTGTGATAGAGCGAAAGTAGTGAAAGTTGATCCAAATATTACATTGGATAGATTGAAGGAAGTTATTGGACGAAAACTACAACTTCCTCCCAATGAAATTGTGACAAATCTAGTGTACAGATATCCTACGTGCATAAATCCACCACAATACCAAGCATGCAATCTAGAAGATGATTCGGATGTACAATAAATGTGGCAAGTGAACCGTCGATTCTCAACTCAGTTAACATGTGCAGAGTTGTATGCCAATATAGGTGACTTGGAAGATGTTGGTCATATTGAATCACAACTAATGGACAAAAATGCTGGAAATACTCTTCCATCAAGTAGCTATCAGCTGAACATTATAGAAGAAGAATCCATGTTTAGCGATCAGATGGAAAATCTTCACCCATTTGAACTTCCCCAAGATGGTATCAACAATGAGTCATCTTGCTCTGTTCCTCAAATGGAAGATACTATGGATGAATTTGAGGACGAAGATCAATATGATTCTTATTTAAATATTGGTGATAGGAATAATCATGATGACAATGATGAGCATGACGAGATCAACCAGGATAATGAGCTAGCATCTGCTTTCTTCTCGCATATTAATGTTGAGTCAGCTATGGCTCCTGAGTTCAGTGAATTAGAAGAAATTCCACCTTTCAGTCAAAATGAAGAGTTACATATCGGAAAGATGTTTAGCAATGTTCGTGTTTTGAGACGTGCAGTCAAGTTATACTCTATTCGAGTTCATCACACATTCAAGGTCTATTATTCATGTAACAAGTATGAAGAATATCGATGCATTAACTATGGTGAAAGCTGCAATTGGAGAGTAAGAGCTTGTAAGAAGGAAAACAGAAACTTTGGCAAATTACAAAATATGGGGGGCCCCACACATGCTTAAGCACATCACTAACTCAAGACCATCCAAAGTTAGATGCTGATGTTATATCATCTTGTATCATAGCAATGGTAACTGATAAGCCAGATGTGAAAGTATCTCAAATTATAGAGAGGATGCAATCCATGTTTGGTTATATAGTGTCATATAAGAAGGCTTGGAATGCAAAACAATTAGCCATTGCCGTTGCTTTCGGGAATTGGGAGATCTCATATTCCTTACTCCCAAGGTGGTTGGCCGCAGTACAACACTTCATGCCTGGATCATACGTACAATTTTCAAATAAACAGTGCTCTCAAGTCAATGCGAATGGGGAACCAGTTGAAATGTTTTACTGTGTGTTTTGGGCATTCAAGCCATGCATTGATGCCTTTCCACATTTGAAGCCCATTATACAAGTTGATGGAACATTTTTATATGGAAAGTATAAGGGCACGTTACTAATGGCTATATCACAAGATGGTGACAGAAATGTTGTGCCGCTTGCATTTGCGGTAGTTGAAGGGGAGACAAGATCAGCTTGGACATGGTTCTTATACCATGTGCGTCATTGTATTGTAAAAGATAGAATAGAAATTGTTTAATTTCAGACAGACATCGTTCAATTTTGGCTGCAGTTTCTGATCCTCAACATGGATGGCAGCCACCACATGCACATCATGTTTTTGTCTACGTCATGTGGCCTCTAATCTTCACAAAGCACATGGAACAAATTGGCTAAAAGAGAAATTTATAAATATTGGTGAGATTTCTTGTTTTTTAATGATACAATAACTTTATAATTTTATGATTATTTTTAACAAGTTAATAATTACTTGTAGGGTATGCGTATGAACGTCATGTTGTTGACCAACAATTAGCAGAGATAGTATTGCAACATGCATCTGCTGCTAGATGGATTGGAGCCATCCCCAAAGAAAAATGGTCACGTGCATATGACGTTGAAGGTCGACGTTATGGACACATGACAACTAACCTTGCAGAGTGCATGAATGGTGTATTCAAAGGTGTTTGAAGTCTACCCATAACTGGTTTAGTTAAAGCGACCATGTATAGAGTTAACAACTATTTTGTAAAGCGTGCCCAACAAGTTCATGCGCAAATTGCAGCTGGTCAAGTGTTTTCTGAGACACTAACAAAGAAGTTAGACATAGTAACACAAGGTGCATCTGGATGTGTTGTTCGAGAGTTTGATAGAATATCAACATCATTTGAGGTTATGGAGCCATACAATATTCAACTTCGTCAATTTCGTCGTTGTTGCAAGGTTAACTTGATTGATAGAAAATGTGATTGTGGAGAATTTCAAGCAGAAAAGTTTCCATGTATGCATGCTGTTGCAGCTTGCTCACAAGTAGGCATTAACCATTTGCAATATGTTGATCCTGTTTTTAGGTTAGAAACCATGCAAATGGCTTACAGTAACAACTTTCATCCAATAGGAGATGAGACTTACTGGCCGCAAATTGATTGCTACTCTAATACCTGATCCATCAATGATTAGAGATAAAGGCCGTCCTCGTTCAAGTCGCATACGTAATGAGATGGATTGGACCACACCCAACCCACCCAACAAATGTGGATTATGTAGACAAATTGGTCATAATCGCTCTACTTGTCCTCAAAGTGTGGCATCCAGACAATAAATTATGTATTTTGCTTATGTAAAAGAAAATTATACATATGAAGATGAAATGTAAATGGTTTTTGTAATTTTTTATATTATGTGAATATTTATTTGTTATGTTGTGTTAGATATTTGAAAATGGCACAATATCCAGAAGAAGTCATTAACCCTGGTCCAGAGGATAACTCACTTCTGTACTTACAAACTCAACATATTTCGCAACAAGTTTGGAATGAAAATGTAAGTAATCTCTCTTAACTACTACTTATTAATTCTATGCTTTAATACTAACTTTTTTTAAAAAATTTTCTCTATAGGTTTCTCGAATCCTACACACTAGACGAGTCATGCATGCTAATTGAATGATTGAGCCACCCAATCAGATACTCGAATATCTTAGATTAGCTGGATTTTATGGTGTTGCGAGGGTAGGGCAATTTGATTACGACCGGAGTTTGGTCTCAGCCCTTGTTGAGAGGTGGCGTCCTGAGACTCACACATTTCATACTACACGTGGAGAGTGCACGATAACATTAGAGGATGTTGCTATACAGTTAGGCCTTCCTTGTGTAGGAATGCCTGTCATTGGGAAAACTGACTTTAATTGGCAAGATGTTTGTGAATGGCTTCTAGGGGTTAGACCACCTGCAGATAGAATACTTGGACAACGACTACTTATGAATTGGTTGGAAGAGCACTTTAATCACTTACCTGATGATGCAGACGATGTACAAGTTCAACAATTCACTCGTGCATATATTCTCAGGTTGATTGGAGGATATCTCATGCCAAATAGATCGTGTACTAGGGTGTATTTGATGTACCTTCCACTACTTTATAATCTAGAAGAAGTTGGAAATTTTAGTGGGGTTTCAGCAGTTTTAGCTCACCTGTATAGAGAATTATGTAATGCTACTAATCCAACTGAAGATGGGATTGGAGGGTGCTTATCATTATTACATTTATGGGCATGGGATCGTTTTCCTACGCTAGCATCACAACAACCTGTATCTCCAGATCCACAGTCTAATATCTACCCTCTCTTACCTCCTTTGGGTTTCAGGTATGCCAAAATCACACAACAAATATTTCATATGTACTTATTATTGAAATTTTACAAATTTTAACACTACTTTTTTTTGGTTGTTGATAATGCTAGATGGAAAAATGTAGGACAAAATCCTCGTCCAAGTGTCACATCCTTATGCCAATATAGAGAGTCTTGATAGAATGACCGATGATGACATAATTTGGCAGCCATATGAATCTTCTGAAGTGCGCCATTTGATTCCAGAATACTGCTTGGCAACACCTGAAATTTGGCTTGCTTCAGTTCCTCTAATATGTTTTCATATTATAGAATGGCATCACCCTGATCGTGTACTAAGGCAATTCGGTCGTCAACAACCTATTCCTATCATGCCTGTTCATTTAGGAAATTACCATACAATACAACTACGTGGCAGAATAAGCACAAATTGGACTGAAGAATACTCAAACTTCATTGAAGCATGGAATAGATGGCCACATGATGTTGTTGATGCTCCTCTGGCACTTGGTGAACTTGATCGAACATCTGAGTACATGCAATGGTATTGGAGACATACAAGACGATGGATCCAACGTGTTAGTGGTGATACTGGCTATGTGGTAAGGTTTTTTTTTAGTTTTTTCTATCAATATCATCATTTTTTTTATATGAATTTTTTTCAAACCTAATGTTTTATTTATTTCAGGCTGACATAGCAGAACAGTTATATAGGCTAACAATTAATTCTCGTTCAACATGCTCTGATTGCATTGATTATCGAGAAAGAGTTGCTCGAGACCAGCGTAACATCTTACTTGCAGTTAGAGAACAACGGTTTAATATGAATTCTCAACCAGCTCCACCACCAGTTGAGCTACCCCGTCCACAAATTCCTCGAGATAGACCAAGCAAACGACGAGGCGGTTACTTGTCTACTCAGCCACCAATTGTAAATGAAAATTTAAGTGAACAAGAGCCTCAAAATTTTAGTCATTTTGATAACATACCAGTCTCATCAAGCCCTATCACCTCTTCCAATCCAACTCATTTTTACCCTCATCACATGCCATCATCATCAAACATTATCCCATTCTGACTCACCCAATCCTCCTCAATTTCAGTCATTCATGTCCTTATTTGATGATCCTGCATTATTTATCGATCAATATAACACTTCTTCTTTTGAGCAAGGTGGTCCATCAAATGAAGCATTTGTCACCCCTCGACAATCAATTTCTTTAGCCGAATCACCTGGTTTGATTTAAATACGTCAACTACGCAGACAAATGAGACATTAGATCAAACTCAAGAAGTAAATATACAACAACGGCCACATCGTGCGCGGAGGAGACAAGATGTGGCACGGGGAGTCATTATTTGTGAGGTAAATTAATTCTTATTTTTGTTCATGTCAATTTAATTGTTATTTGTTCGAATTTTATAACATTTAATCATTACTTATGTTCTTTAATCACTTTTTAATTAATATTATATTAATTATTTACTATGATCATTATATAATTATTAACTCATTATTCTA
>NW_021636946.1:0-25916 GCF_004799145.2 Neltuma alba | reverse complement strand
ATTATAAATATTGGTGAGATTTCTTGTGTTTTTTAATGATACAATAACTTTATAATATTATGATTATTTTTAATAAGTTAATAATTACTTGTAGGGATGCGTATGAACGTCATGTTGTTGACCAACAATTAGCAGAGATAGTATTGCAACATGCATCTGCTGCTAGATGGATTGGAGCCATCCCCAAAGAAAAAATGGTCACGTGCATATGACGTTGAAGGTCGACGTTATGGACACATGACAACTAACCTTGCAGAGTGCATGAATGGTGTATTCAAAGGTGCTCGAAGTCTACCCATAACTGGTTTAGTTAAAGCGACCATGTATAGAGTTAACAACTATTTTGTAAAGCGTGCCCAACAAGTTCATGCGCAATTGCAGCTGGTCAAGTGTTTTCTGAGACACTAACAAAGAAGTTAGACATAGTAACACAAGGTGCATCTGGATGTGTTGTTCGAGAGTTTGATAGAATATCAACATCATTTGAGGTTATCGAGCCATACAATATTCAACTTCGTCAATTTCGTCGTTGTTGCAAGGTTAACTTGATTGATAGAAAATGTGATTGTGGAGAATTTCAAGCAGAAAAGTTTCCATGTATGCATGCTGTTGCAGCTTGCTCACAAGTAGGCATTAACCATTTGCAATATGTTGATCCTGTTTTTAGGTTAGAAACCATGCAAATGGCTTACAGTAACAACTTTCATCCAATAGGAGATGAGACTTACTGGCCGCAAATTGATTGCCCTACTCTAATACCTGATCCATCAATGATTAGAGATAAAGGCCGTCCTCGTTCAAGTCGCATACGTAATGAGATGGATTGGACCACACCCAACCCACCCAACAAATGTGGATTATGTAGACAAATTGGTCATAATCGCTCTACTTGTCCTCAAAGAGTGGCATCCAGACAATAAATTATGTATTTTGCTTATGTAAAAAGAAAATTATACATATGAAGATGAAATGTAAATGGTTTTTGTAATTTTTTATATTATGTGAATATTTATTTGTTATGTTGTGTTTAGATATTTGAAAATGGCACAATATCCAGAAGAAGTCATTAACCCTGGTCCAGAGGATAACTCACTTCTGTACTTACAAACTCAACATATTTCGCAACAAGTTTGGAATGAAAATGTAAGTAATCTCTCTTAACTACTACTTATTAATTCTATGCTTTAATACTAACTTTTTTTAAAAAATTTTCTCTATAGGTTTCTCGAATCCTACACACTAGACGAGTCATGCATGCTAATCGAATGATTGAGCCACCCAATCAGATACTTGAATATCTTAGATTAGCTGGATTTTATGGTGTTGCGAGGGTAGGGCAATTTGATTACGACCGGAGTTTGGTCTCAGCCCTTATTGAGAGGTGGCGTCCTGAGACTCACACATTTCATACTACACGTGGAGAGTGCACAATAACATTAGAGGATGTTGCTATACAGTTAGGCCTTCCTTGTGTAGGAATGCCTGTCATTGGGAAAACTGACTTTAATTGGCAAGATGTTTGTGAATGGCTTCTAGGGGTTAGACCACCTGCAGATAGAATACTTGGACAACGACTACTTATGAATTGGTTGGAAGAGCACTTTAATCACTTACCTGATGATGCAGACGATGTACAAGTTCAACAATTCACTCGTGCATATATTCTCAGGTTGATTGGAGGATATCTCATGCCAGATAGATCGTGTACTAGGGTGTATTTGATGTACCTTCCACTACTTTATAATCTGGAAGAAGTTGGAAATTTTAGTTGGGGTTCAGCAGTTTTAGCTCACCTGTATAGAGAATTATGTAATGCTACTAATCCAACTGAAGATGGGATTGGAGGGTGCTTATCATTATTACATTTATGGGCATGGGATCGTTTTCCTACGCTAGCACCACACAACAACCTGTATCTCCAGATCCACAGTCTAATATCTACCCTCTCTTACCTCCTTTGGTTTCAGGTATGCCAAAATCACACAACAAATATTTCATATGTACTTATTATTGAAATTTTACAAATTTTAACACTACTTTTTTGGGTTGTTGATAATGCTAGATGGAAAAATGTAGGACAAAATCCTCGTCCAAGTGTCACATCCTTACGCCAATATAGGAGTCTTCTTGATAGAATGACGGATGATGACATAATTTGGCAGCCATATGAATCTTCTGAAGTGCGCCAATTGATTCCAGAATACTGCTTGGCAACACCTGAAATTTGGCTTGCTTCAGTTCCTCTAATATGTTTTCATATTATAGAATGGCATCACCCTGATCGTGTACTAAGGCAATTCGGTCGTCAACAACCTATTCCTGTCATGCCTGTTCATTTAGGAAATTACCATACAATACAACTACGTG
This sequence comes from Neltuma alba, assembly GCF_004799145.2. Lineage (NCBI taxonomy): Eukaryota > Viridiplantae > Streptophyta > Magnoliopsida > Fabales > Fabaceae > Neltuma > Neltuma alba. The sequence goes on along the minus strand of NW_021636946.1, from coordinate 23,549 downwards.
GCAGAATAAGCACAAATTGGACTGAAGAATACTCAAACTTCATTGAAGCATGGAATAGATGGCCACACGCTGTTGTTGATGCTCCTCTGGCACTTGGTGAACTTGATCGAACATCTGAGTACATGCAATGGTATTGGAGACATACAAGACGATGGATCCAACGTGTTAGTGGTGATACTGGCTATGTGGTAAGGTTTTTTTTAGTTTTTTCTGATCAATATCATCATTTTCTTTTATACGAAAATTTTTTCAAACCTAATGTTTTATTTATTTCAGGCTGACATAGCAGAACAGTTATATAGGCTAACAATTAATTCTCGTTCAACATGCTCTGATTGCATTGATTATCGAGAAAGAGTTGCTCGAGACCAGCGTAACATCTTACTTGCAGTTAGAGAACAACGGTTTAATATGAATTCTCAACCAGCTCCACCACCAGTTGAGCTACCCCGTCCACAAATTCCTCGAGATAGACCAAGCAAACGGCGAGGCGGTTACTTGTCTACTCAGCCACCAATTGTAAATGAAAATTTAAATGAACAAGAGCCTCAAAATTTTAGTCATTTTGATAACATACCAGTCTCATCAAGCCCTATCGCCTCTTCCAATCCAACTCATTTTTACCCTCATCACATGCCATCATCACCAACATTATCCCATTCTGACTCACCCAATCCTCCTCAATTTCAGTCATTCATGTCCTTATTTGATAATCCTGCATTATTATCGATCAATATAACACTTCTTCTTTTGAGCAAGGTGGTCCATCAAATGAAGCATTTGTCACCCCTCGACAATCAATTTCTTTAGCCGAATCACCTTGGTTTGATTTAAATACGTCAACTGCGCAGACAAATGAGACATTAGATCAAACTCAAGAAGTAAATATACAACAACGGCCACAGCGTGCGCGGAGGAGACCAAGATGTGGCACGGGGAGTCATTATTTGTGAGGTAAATTAATTCTTATTTTTGTTCATGTCAATTTAATTGTTATTTGTTATTAATTTTATAACATTTAATCATTACTTATTTTCTTTAATCACTTTTTAATTAATAGAATATTAATTATTACTATTATCATTATATAATTATTAACTCATTATTCTAATGATATGACCATTATTAACATCACTGTAGGAATATTTATGTGGTGAGAGATTGTGAAGAAGTTGTTCAGATGCTGGTGAAATTTAAAAGTTGTTCACACTAAGATGAATTTCAGCTAGACGGAAGAAAAGGTTTATTGGAGGAATTACTCTTACTGAGATGAATTTTAAACGTTGTTCAGGCCAAGATGAAGTTCAGCTGCATGGGAACCAATGTTTATTGAAGAAATTGCTCTTATTAAGATGAACTTTTAAAGTTGTTTAAACTAAGAACAACTTTGAGTGTAGTATTTGGGGAAATAATTCCCACTATGTAGTATTTGAAGAATTTTTTTTCCCTATTTGCAACGTTTTGCTAAAAATTCCCTAAGTAACACAAAGCTGGGTTTGATTGCAAAACCCAAAACATGCAAAACAAAAGCCCCTTTCACTCCGTTAAGTGAGGAGAAGGCTTATGATGAGTGGGAATACATTATTAGCTTTCGACTAGAAATTAAGGATCAAATAAAATGTGAATCTGATGGATTTTTTTCTAAAAATTCTTGGAGGAGATTATCATATTTCTACAATTCAATTAGATGTGAAATCTAGAAATTTCCTCAATATACTATTTATTTTTAATAAATCTATATTAATAAATCTAATTAATATTAATTAATTATTAATTAAATAGAATTAATTAAATATAAATAATATTAAATAAATAATAAAATATTCTATTTATAATTTTAGAATTTTAGTTATAATTTTGGAATAATTAAATAAAAAGAATGCCGAATGCCTTACATAAGTAGAATTCATACTATACACTCACATGCAAAAACAAAGTATTCACGCATGAGAGACAAGGAATGACTACTCTATATTGATGGGAATATTTGGGAAGGGAAGAAACACTTTGCATGGGGCTGGAAAAGGCAGAAACAAAATACGAAAGCTGAAAACGCATGGAGTGTAAGACAAATAGTGGGTCCCACTGAAGTTGTTCAGACCAAGAACAACTTCCATTTTGTGATGTGGGTCCCACTGAAGTTGTTCAGACCAAGAACAACTTTCATATTTTGGATGTGGGTCCCACTGAAGTCGTTTTTAGTCTGAACAACTTCTGTATAAATTTAAACTCGTTCACTGCCTGAACGATTTTAAGTGTAGTATCTGAGTAAATATTTTTGATCTTATAGCATCTGAGTAAATACTTTTACTGTTTGTCGTGTCTTGATAAAAAAGCCACGCATGGAATGTAAGACAAAAAGTGGGTCCCACTGAAGTTGTTCAGACCAAGAACAACTTCTATTTTGTGATGTGGGCCCCACTGAAGTTGTTCAGACCAAGAACAACTTTCATATTTTGGATGTGGGTCCCACTGAAGTCGTTTTTGGCCTGAACAACTTCTGTATAAATTTAAACTCGTTCACTGCCTGAACGATTTTAAGTGTAGTATCTGGGTAAATATTTTTGATCTTATAGCATCTGAGTAAATACTTTTACTGTTTGTCGTGTCTGGATAAAAAAGCCTACCTGTCACCTTAAAAGAAATCTCACCTTCTCTGAAAAGTTGAAAATAAAATATCACTATGTGATTCTATTTATAAGATAAAGAAAGTAGTATTTTTTCCTAATACAAGTCACCTCATTAAATTTCTTATATAAACATTTAATTTCACCTCTAATTTATTATTTTTCTCGTTTTATTAGACTCCTTATTAGAGTGTATATCTTAAATATAGACAAAATTGAAAAATTATTAAATTTTAATAAAGAGTTAACAAGATTTAAAGTTTTTTTAAGTTATGATAAAACACATTAGAAGTGTTTTATGAATAGAATTAGGGAAAACCATATTGAAGGTACCTATACTTTTTTTCAATTTTCAATTTGGTACCTATGTGTTTTTGTTCTTAACTAAATCTTTATTTTTCCTCTATTAACATCATTAATCCTTATGTAGAGACTAAAAATATCAATAGAACAAAGTTATAAGAGCTAATGTTGCTAAAAAGATAAAATTAAATGTTTAATTAAAGGGAAAAAAACACATAGGTACCAAATTAAAAATGAAAAGAAAGTATAGGTACCTTCAATATAGTTTTCCATAGAATTAAAGGAGTGACATTTATATAAGAAGTGGGCCGGCGGCATATTCTTCATAAACAACTACATTAGCTAGCTGGGCAATTATGGTTCCATTAAGTAATAAGTAGGTATAATATTTTGTCAACTAATTCACATGCCACCCACATCTATCATAAACATATTAATATCAACATATATACTTTCATGTCAACAAAACAAAAAAACACAACCTCAAAGTGGTTTGTGTTGAGATCATCATCATTATCATTATCACTAGTTAATCATATTTGACTTCTCCTTTTCTTTTCAATTAATAAATTATATATTTGCCCCGGGTTTCACCGATTAAGAAAATATCCCAAGAAAACAAAAGATGTTGTTTGATTATTTTTGGGCCGTCATCTTTCAATACAATGCATTTGTATAAATTCATATTAATTGTTAGTGGAACATTTGATGACCTCTTACGTTAATTATTATTATTATTATACATGTGAGTCTTTGGTTTAAGTACAACCTCAGATCCATTAATACGAAGTCAACCCCCCATATAATCCCACATTTATTCACTGACGAGCCAAATTAAGTGGGTGAAAAGACGACACATACATGTGTGTATAAAATAATCAATTGCCACTGTAGATCTCTCAAATAATACTAAAGTACTCCTCCGGTCCTTAATATAAGACCCATTTAATTAATTTGATTAGATTAAGGAAGTTAGGTAAGTTGGTTAATTATAAGAAAAGTGACACATTTTTCCTAAAATACCATAATTATTTTTCTTAATACCCCATCTTCCTCTTCTATTTGATTATGGTTGAGGGAGTATTCATAAGGGTAATTTAGAGAATATTGATAAATATGAGAAATGGGTCTTATATTTAGGACCAAAACCAACTCAACAATTGGGTCTTATATTAATGACCGGAGGAGTAATATTTATTTTAATCCTAGATATAAGTCTCCAATCCACTTGATTTATCATATTTATTTATTTTTTTAAGACAATCCTTGTAATAATAGGAGTTTTAGCCAATATAGTTGATTAGCAAAGATATTTTAGGAAAGACAATGCTTATTTGTTACAAATAATTAACTTAACTAGTTTTTTTAATTTACTTACATTAGTCAACAAACGCTTATACTACCTGAGTCCTTAATATAAGATCTCATTTGACTTTTATTTCGATTTTAAATATAAAACTCCAATCTACTTTGTCTCTCATATTTATATATTTTTTTAAGATTGTCTTTCTAATAATAGTAGTTCTAACTAACAAAGTTTATTAATGAAGATATTTTAGAAAAGATAATATTTATTTATTACAAATAACTAACTTAACTTATTTTCTTAATCTCTTTAATTAGTCAACTAGCTCTTATATTTAAGACTCGAGGTAGCATTACAGATTGGAGATGGTACTAATGATTCTACGGTCTTACTTTGATGATTGTATAGGAGATATTTTGACCAGAGACTAACTTTTCTTAGTTATATGAAACACGCTTCATAATGTTGGCGAGGGATCATATGATCGGAAATGACTTTGAGTCAGTGTAGACAACGACAGCCACATAGAATCATATGCTATACAACATTCATTCGGTCACAGCTTTATTATAAACAAACAGATATTATCTGTTTTTACCCAATAAACCTCCGATTTTTTTTTTTGGCTAATAACCACAGATATTATTTGTTCAAGTTTACCGTGTAAGACAACTTTCTGCGCGTAAAATTAGAGTCCCTCCCCCCCCCCCCCAAATCTAATCTAGTAAGGCGAATCGATTTAATCCAAGTTCCTATATATCCTTTAATTTTTACTCTCAATTAACTTATTTTGATCCGTTTAATAAGGCGAATCGATTTAATATATATCATTAGAAATATACTTGCTATGCCCCCCATGTATATTATTGATTATCTAAAACCAATTTGCATGGATCTAAATTTTTTTTTATAAGTTTTTAATAAATTTTATTTTATAAACGGAGTTCACAGTTAACATAATGTTTTAATTATTAACTTAAACTGATTAGTTAATATTAAAAATTAATTTTCTAAATCAAAAGCATATCAATTTCAGAGAGTGATCTATTATAACTATATGAATGCTTTATTTGTAATTCTTATCTATGAGTAAATTAAAGAGAATTATATACGGTTCTCAAATAAGAAAATGAATGACCCATATATAAGTCTTAATATTTATAAATACAAGAATTTGACATGAATTAAGAAGTCTGATTCATGAGTAGGATTGAGAAAATGATTAAGTTATTTATTTGGGATTTGTTTATAATCCTCCATAAATTAATAATTAAACTGGCCATCGAATATATGTAGCTTGTTTGTTACGAGATAGTACTTATTTAGGGTTTAAGATAATTTCAAATAACTAGTAACTTGATTAAAAAAAATTAAAATTATAGTCCATACAAGAAGTAACAGTGAATAAGAAAATTAAAATCCACCTTTTATCCATGGTTCAGCAGGCAAAAGGATTGGACATGCTCATTAAAAGAGTGGATTTGACCCTAAAACACGTCGCGGCGCTAGAAGAGACATCTTTAAAAACCAAGGTCTCAGCTTGTAAACAACAAAATCCTCTTGTCCCAATTTAAGCTATTGTGCTGGATAGGGCTGTGGTCAAAGGTTAATTGCTATGCCTTTGAATTATAGGTGAGCCCAACTTTTTTCCTAATATTCATTCACAAAAATATATATATGTATGTATATATAAGATATGAAGTCCGATGTCATGTAAATGCAAAAGATTCCTTTTAAAAGAGTTACTTATATTTGAATTCGATAATCCATAATACTTAAATTAATTTGGTACAACTGGAAGCTAGATATTGTACTAAAAAAAGTGGGCATAGGAGGGTATGGCATGCATGGAGAACAGTAGTAAAAACTAACAAGTGTTGAAGCTATGAGTAGGGGTGGGCTATGCCCTGTGTGGTTGAAAGATGAGAAGGTAAGCTGTAAAGACCTAAAATGAGGGGACCCCATGATTTAAATGCAAAGAAATTGACAAGAAGGATACTTTCTGAGAAGTAAATCTCTCTCCCTCTTTCCATATATATGTGAATTAACTAAAGATGCATGCCAGCACCTTCTATGCCGCTAAAGGTGATGAGAATACAATAGGGCCATAGCAATTTCCAGAACATGCCCAAATGATCACTGGAAGAATCAAAAGTTGGATCTTTGATCTTTTCCCCCCACTTTCCATGATTCTTCCTTTTCATATTCTTTTTCATAAAACAAGCCCAAGCATTCATGAATGAGTGCCAACTGGGGGCAACCCCCAACTATTCCACCATTTTCCTTCTTCAGCAAGCAGCCCCATCAATCGCACCTCTTATTGCTGCCCCATTATCATAGTCCCATAAATACCAAAGAGAAATAATATCTTGAGATCTTTCTTTTACTTTAAAAAAATATCATTTGCTCTCTTTTAGTCCCTTGTTGTGATTCCCCCACGTTAAGCAAGAGGCATCCACTTTTATGGGTTATTTATTTATATTATAAAATATTCTTCCCGTCCTAAATGCAATACCCATTTTGTTGTGTCAATTATACTACAAAAAGGGCCTTACATTTAGAACCAAATGAGTAGAAAGGTATAATTTAACTAACAAATTATTAATTGAGATGTTAAGCAATCTTATCCCCATAAGAAAGAGAGCACAAGTTTGAATCCCAGGAAAAAAGCTTGTTAGGAGGATTTTAACATTAACGCTCTTGACCTAACAGAAATTAGTTTTAAACCTAACATGACTTGAGCATGCTGAGTTAAAAAAAAAAAAAGAAAGGTATAATTTAATAAAGTAAATAATACAATAAAATGATTCTAAAAGTGAATAGTAACATTCTGCCTTTCTTAAAAAAAAAAAAAAAAAAAGCAAGCACGCAACACTTAAATATATTACTAATTAATTTTTACAATAGAATAAAAATCATAGGAAAATCACATTTGGCCCAATAGCGAAATAAGAACTTTTTTTTTAATTATTTCTGTTTAATATTTAATATGCTTTTGTAATTATTATTTAACAATTTTTTTATTTTTTAAAGTAGAGATGCAAAATTTGTTTTCATTTTTAAAAATAGTTTTTATTTTATATTGTTATTCTTTTCAGTTTTATGACAAAACACTAGCTCTATGGTTCCGGTACTTGCAGAATTATCTCATAGGCCCCTTGCTTCGCAGGAGCACTAGGCAGGAAATAGAATTCATCAGCTGCCTTCAAGACTAATAATCAATATTAATAGATCATTGTAGTGCTTATAATACTTGAATGGATTAATATTATACTTTCTTTTCTTCTTTTTTTTTCAAATTTCACATATTTGTTCCGTTAGCTTTATGAATTTGGGGTACATAGCACAAGTAAAGCTTAGTCGGTCAACAATTTTTAGTTGATTAGCTCGCATGTCACGATTAAAATTTTCTCCACTGGTCACTTAATCTTTGAAAAGCTATTCTTGATACGATCCTGGGTCGTTAGTTTGGGCTTAAACGCACGAGGGTCGTTATCCGTACATGCAACGGCAAAATTCTCCCCTACTTGAGAAGTTCCAGATCAAACCAAGGACCCCAGAAGCAAGACGGCTGGGCCAATGCGCCTCATTTGATCACCAACAGGCCCAAGTGTCCTTAACCCGATGAAACAAAAGCGCTGCGAGGAACATAACGAGCTACCCCGCTCTCAGCCCCATCATTAGCAGACAGTGATGGTGACTGTGCATATTAAAGAATCTCGTACATAAATCCAGTATATATGTACAGAGTTTTATACATTATCATGTAAACAATGGATTACATGCCATCCTACTGCTGAGGTTCCCCACTATTTATCAGCTTATCTAACACCAGATTAAGGTCAACCGGTTGCTCATTCTCGGCCAGTTTTTTAACCGTTGCTTTCACAGCATTCCTCCGGAATCCCATTGCCACAGCATTTTCAACAATATCTTCAATTGACACATTGCTTTCAGTTCCACGAGAACTAGATGCCTCCTTCACATCCAAGGCCATTGGTAGTGCACGGGGCAGAGCTTTTGGAGTGGGAGAAAACGAGAGCGGAGGTTGTGAAGTTTTCGTGGCCAAACTCCAGTAGTCAGGGGGAGGCCTTGCAACATAATCACTTGCGTTTCCATTTCCGGGTTGTTGATGCAAAGGGGTCTTCCCAGTGGCAGACGGTAATACAGGGATGGGAAGGCAAGAATATTCAGGTGGCATGTAAGGTTGCTTTGGGGGTTGGTGATGCCCTTGATTAACAGAAGCGTGGAGAGTACTGTAGGGTGCCTGTGGATGAGGCAATTGAGACGATTCTGAAAATGATGAGTTCATATAAGGTCGATATTGTGTCACTGGTGGTTGAGTTAGACGCATACAGTGCTGGCGATTAGCAGAATCAAGAGTTGGCAGCTGTGGTCGGGTGCATGTTTGATATTGTTGAACAAAATTGGATTGGTTCTGCCCCAATTGTTGAAGAACTGCTGTTGCTGTATTTGCAGGTATTTGCAATGAATTTTGAGGGGAGCAAGGCGGAGCATAAGAAGGTAGATCAGAGAGTTTTTGTTGGCAAGCGGCAGGGCTTGGATGTGGTTGGCAATCCTGCGAATGGGCAGATGACACTTGTTGCTGAACCCCTTTATTCTGAGTATTCCTGTTCTGTTGTTTTGATTGTAAATCAACTCTAATTTGTTGAACCATTGCTAGCTGAAGCTGAACTTCCGCTATCTTTTGTTTATCTCTCAAGTCTTGAATGCCGCTTTGAACCTGCAATGGAGTACTAGCTATTTATTTTGAATTTAGAAGAGCGCAAGGTCTCAGATTGCTGAAAGATAAAGATAAAACTCATTCTGGAATCTCCAGTCATGGTGACTTGGCAAGGAAACTTCATTTGCAAAGAAGTCTTAATCTCTCTAAGGTGTCACAATATCCTTTGCCTACAACTCAATCTCACTTTATCAAGAGATCTGCGATTGGAAGAAACAAAGGTATTCACAGAGAAACTACAGAGTGAAACAATATGTTTGGGAGAGATCTTCCTTTACAACTTATCATCACAGGTGGGCTAGCGCAGTGCAACAAAAGAGGAATCAATACTTCAGAATAATCCAATTTAAAGGTTTAGTTCTCAAATCAAAAGCATCAATATTATGACCGAGTGGCTAATCTGATGCAAGAACGTCACTATTTCAAGGCAACTTCACCGGGCGACAGTAAAAAAAGTAGATGTTAGCATCCATTACATGATTCAAAATATCTTGAGGGATCGCATTCATACGAAGACGGTAATCTAACATACAGATGCCAAAGAAAGGACTACAAAGGAGAAAGCAGACAGCAAGGATGTTAGACACGATGTAACCCGCAGTTGAGACAAGACAACTGAAACTTTTTTTTTTTTTTTTTGTGTGCCTAGCATACAGAATCCAAAGAAAGGAATAGAAAGGAGAAAATAGACAGCAAGGATGTTAGACACAATATAACCCCCAGTTGAGAGAGGTTAAACCTTTTTCTTTCCTGCCTTTTTTCCTTTAACAGCGCACCAATGCAGTTCTTCCAATTCTCAAGTCCCAAAAATAATAGTTATAATTCAAGGTTATTCAACCCAGAGACCCATTAAGGCATCCCTTGGGAATCATTGCCATAGCAGGCTCAGTAATTATTTCAGAAGTGTAGACCGTGATCACTAATGCATACTTTGTGGTAAATTTACACACAAAAATCACTGAGGAAAATGAAGTCATGTATGATAAGCACCAACCCAGAACTCAAAATCCAGGGATCCCAATATTATCTCACTACCAAGGTCAATGCAATGACATATAGTGGAACGGCGAAAACTGTAAACCTCTTTTTCTGTGAGCAATCAAGAAGGGATAATTTATGAAGTAGAAGCTTAGACATCGATGCTACATAACACTAATGGCGAAGGGAGGGAAAACTGGCACGGCTATGGCCAATACTTTTCCCCCCCTTGGTATTGCATAGTGCTATATATTTTCAACCACCGCAATATATATATATATATATATATATGCAAACGTACTATATGTATGATTATCAATCCCAACCCTCGTTAGCTAAATTGGCTCCGTCCCACGCTCATTATGATAGTCACCACCTACGACATATAAACTAAAAGACCACACTGAATGAGTTTCTGTTCTTTCTAAGCAGTAAAATCCTATATCCAGGTTGTCTGTTCCATGAATCCAATGCACAGATCAATCCGATTAATACAGGTTCATCTTCCATAATTACACTGTCGGTGTTTTGACATTTAAGAACGAAGATCCTCCAATTATATAAATGCAGCTTATAGGAGGACCAGGCGACCAGCCAACTCATCAGTTAGAAAAGCACGAGGAATAAGAAAAATACTGCATTCTATACGCTCAGTACCTCTGTCATCATATCCTCCAGTTCTCTCAGCCTTCTCCCTGTTTTCCGGTGGTAGAACTCTGTTGAATCCTTCAAGTTAGCAATCGACCCCTCCAATTGATTGTTCCTATTCTCCATCTGAGTTATTTGCGCACTGATAACATGTGCAGCTCGTAGCAGACGACCAACATGCCCTTTCATTTTCCCGTCAATCATAGAAGCGATAACAGCAGCATAAGAAACCCCATCTTCCCTGCCACCAGCATCACCGCGTCTTCCTGTAACACCACTGCTGCTCTGTCCCGACGCAAAAATGCGGAGGTGAAAAAAAAGAAGAAGAGGGAAAGAAAATAAGATAACCAGACAAAGCAATTAAGATTAAGAGAAGAGGAAGGGAGTGAAATCTTCATAGGTACTTTGAGAGAAAAAGAGGAAGCGAGTGAGCCGGAGGATCGGAGGGGCGGAGTTGGCCGGAAGTCAACACCAGAGTGCAGGTGATCCTTAAACGCAACGAATTCATCGCTTTCATACCCCTCGGCATCGTCGGCATCTCCTCTGGCAACTCCAGGGCTTCCGGATTCGAAGGAGCTGTTAGATTCGGAACGAGCAAAATCTATCACCTTCTTTGCCATGATGCTTCAATCAATGACGGAGCGGACTGATGAGGGGAATCAGCAAATTTTTCCCTTTTACTCCGAAGCTAAGAGTTTATTGGCGAAGCAATTCTCACCAATTTTTTGGGCTAAGTTGAGAGCGGTGGGTTAAATTACTCACTCTTGATCATTTTGGCTGCTGATTTTCATTTTAGAAAATAAAATTAAGGTAACATTATTAAAATAAGATGAGGAGGGTGGATCATCGTAAATCTTCAAGGATTAGCTTTTCACTGCCTATATATGCTGACCAGAATCTAAAAGGCAAAGCTATAGTTGATACAATTTATTATAAATTACATGTTTTTGACTTTTTGCACTTGTAATGAATGAACCCGCGCCCCCAAAAAAACGCTGAAAAATTGTTGATACAAGGTCAACTTAGAATGAGTGGATTAACTAACTGGGCAAATGATCATTTCTACAATTATTTCTGTTTATTTGTAGTTTGAATGCATTGTCAGATGATTCATGACCTGTTTATTGTGGCTAGACTAATCAATTTTTGGTGCGTATGTTGTGGAATTGTTAATAAAAAAGTTAGAAATAGTAAAACTGCATCGGAGATACAAATCATTTCATACACTTGGGACATAGAATCAAGAATGAGCCCAAAAGTCCCCAATTGGGGGTTATTTGGGATCATCAAAATAAGTACTCTACAACAGACAATCCTGAAGAAGCCTCAGGCCAAGGAACATGGACCCGCACCATCATCTCCTCGTACTCAAAATCTGTGTCTTCCCCGTTTATTTTACAACTAATTGGCTTCTCTGATGCAAACATCCTCATTTCCCCACAACCTCTTAACTCTATTTTTACCAGTTTCTGGTGTTCCTCAATTTCCACGGATTGAATGGCGCCGCCAGAATTAAGCATGTTCACTAATCCAATAGGAGCAAATTGAACCAGTGTTCGAGGCAAAACTCTGACAGGAGAAACAGTGACAAGTTCAAAACTAAATGGGTCCAATGAAACTTCGAACCCCTCTGAATACTTCAAAACCTTCAACTTGTCTTCCTTCAACATATAAACAGCAAACACGTTACTTCCTTTATAATTAACAGGCCATTTTCCATTGCTCCATTCAATGTCTTTAGGACTTGCCAAACACGTCACTCTTTGTGAATACTCAGAGGCACTCTGGTTTCGCCTTGTTCTCGGACACCACCCTCCTCCTTGACAGTTAAATAAACCCAGAACTCCCGTACACTGTAATTTACATACAATTGCAGAATTAGGATACTGAAGTCCTATCAAATTAAGTAATTCTGATTTAAAAAAAGGGCGAACTTATCACATATATGCATTACTTACTTTGTTGAGATTCCAAATTTTGAGCATGGTTTTGCCATCATGGAGAGGGTCGTTGAACAAGCAGTCTCGGGTGGGGAGAGCATAATGCTGGCATCGCAAGATGGAGCCGTCGGGCAAGACCAGAGTCTTGAGCAAGTTGAAGTTGTGTTGGCCCACACAATCGCTCACATAAATGGGGCCACCAGAGATGGATCTGGAAGCAGCGTGGAACTCAGCACAGGGATGAGTGGACTGAAACATGTCCCAGTCAGGCTGCACAAAGTTGCCCATCCACAAGCTGTTGTACGCACAGTGCACCATGTGACAACCTTGGAGCCAATACGTGCCGTTTGGATCCCCCGATGGATCTGTGCACCAAAAATCATCCCCTGCGTCATCGTTTTACAATGCCACTGTGAGTCTCCAGTGGGAATTCTCAAAGAAGGGCAAATTGAGTAAGGAAAAGGTATTGAGTGGCTCAGTGAATATAATTACCAACACGGGCGAGTGATATGGCTTGTGTGCCAAGGAGAAAGAAGTCATTACAGTGCTCCATGCTGGCTATCACTCCGTTCCCGTTGAAATGCTTCTTCACTGAAGCTGTAAGTGCGTTGTAGTATGCTTTCGCCAGCTCAACCCGTCCCCCATATTCTTCTGACAACATCTCAAGCAACTGCAAAATCAATTGCATACCCCCCAGTTAGTCCTTTCTCAGATATATTACTACGTCCAGTTCTTAATATAAAACTAAATCTTGTATCAAGAACTGGAGGTATTACATTACAACAGTTCAAACTCTGATCAGATTTAATCATCCCGTAATTGATTCACACCACTTGCAAGTATGTACCAACGTGATTCAGATTCAGTATCATCATCTCAGTGATATAAATCTCTTGTCAGTTAACTTGCTTTTGTCGTCTCCTTCTTAACAGATTAATTAGTTAAAAGCTTATGGGACCAAACATGCTAATATATAGAAGCAACCAAATCTCAAACCCACCGACAAAATGACCCAAAAACAATGTCTAATTAACCAGCTACGTGCAATTCTCCACAATGAAACAGAAATGCACTGAAAGTGAGCCACTGGACTTTGTAAATTGGCAAACCTAAGCCTGTTTTTTTTTGGGTCAGAAAACCTAAGCATTAACACCATAATTAATCACTGGACTAGAGTCTGTGGATCTGGATGCTGATATGATAGGGCCTCTATACTCACCAGGTAATGCTTTCATGGAGGGACACTTGGCAAAAGAAGGGGACACTTGCAATGATAAAGCATATTGTGTGTGACACAATTGCCTTTCAATAATTCTCATAACCTGCAAATTACAACCACAGCAAGTCTATTCGCATGTTGTGTTCTTCCTATGACACCAGCACATTGCATATATAGCAAAACTATAGGATAATGGTATTTCTAAACAAATTAAGAAAAAAGAAATCCATGACGTCATAGGGATTATAGCCTCAAGCATATACGGTGGCTACGGACGTCCGAAGCCAGTGTTGTAAGAATGTGTAAATATAAATTATTATAGGGCCTACTTTGCTGGAAATTGGTTTGAAAACTCAAACAATCATGTGCATGTGGCCCCACAAATTATATATTGCAATGAGCTCACGAGTTAACCATTCCGAAAAAGGCAAAATATATATTCATGAATCATGCTTAGGTATGATTATTTTATTTTTAAAAGAACTGAACTTTTAATCCAACCGTCTGCGCATACCCGGTGTCAAGAAATATTATAGGGAGCGGGAAGAATTTTCCAGAAGACTTACATGTATGACATCCACTTTGACGCCGTCAATTCCCGCCGATTCCAGATGGGAGTGTAGCCCTTCGTACATCTGATGGACTATCTCCGGTGGGACCAGCCCGACACCGTTGTTCACAATCTTGTCCACCGCCAGATCCTCCATCGTCTTCTTCAATCCCTCCGACAACCTCGGAGCAACCACCTTAGCCTCCGGCATCCCCGGCACATTTGGTCTTATCCCACCCCAATACCCACACAGCGCGTGCCACACATACACATGCTCTATGCTCTTAAACTCCTCCTTTAGATCCCTCACAAACCCACCCATTCCCGTCTCGTAGGGTAACCGACGACCACGATAGTCCCTAAATTTGTAATTCTCTTGGAACTTAATCAGCCTACATGGCATTTGCTCACCTGCGGCCGTTCGATTCATCCCTTCTTGATCCGTTATAGGGTCGTCGTCGTGACAGATTGATTGCCAGCCATCGTCGATGAGTACCAAACCCGGAGGGCACCCTCCTTCCACTAAGCCTTTAACTCCCTCCCACACCCCTTTTGGGTGTACCTTCAAATAAAACGCGTCCCATGTACACCAACCAAACTTGTCTACGATGCCTGGTGGGGTCTTCTCTTCTAGAAGCCTGAATGTCCCTAAATGGACTCTGATCACTTTCATGGCTTCTTTGATCAAGCGGTAAGGGTCATCGCCGACGTGCATGTAGAGACAGCTTCTGAAGGTGGACCCACGGACACGTGTGGACCCGCTCTCGACGCAAATGTCCACGTTGTCGTTTAACCCCGGCTGAAGTGAAGCTCGGAAAGGACCTTCAATGATGGGAAGCAGCAAGACGTAAGGACGATCACCGGTGTCGCTTTTGTCCAGGATCATCATTTGGGTCTCGTGCTCGACGTCGTTTCCGCTGGTTCCAACCCAGTGGGTGGTCCACCAGACCTTGAATCTGAATATGCTCATGAACCGAATCCCTCTGAGCTTTCCGAGAGGAACCACGTGTCGGCTTCGGGGCTCTTCGGCAACGAAGCCCACGAAACAACCGACGGTGGCGGTGGCGGTTTTGTTGGAGGAGAAAGAAGGAGAAGGGGTGGCTATAATATTAGCAGGGACGTCGGTGAGAAATGGGCGGCCATTAGCGAGGAAAGTTGGTCCTTCCAAGGTTATGGACAAGGGAGTTTCACTTTCAGAATTAGCATCAACAAGGCTCAATAAGTCTAGTGCAGCAATTTTGGTTAAGCTTGGGGCCATGACAGAAACTCAAGTCACAGTACAGACCCAGTAATGTAGTGAATAGTTTATAAGTAGAATAGAAAGATCTGTAAAGAGAAAGCTGATACGGTTGGTGAGGCAGTTTGCGAAGAGGGCAGAGGAGGGTTTATATAGAAGAGAGGAAGAGGGGGGGCGGGGGCAGCGTCCTAGCTTGTTCTGAGGTTAGTGGAGCACCGTGGGGTTACTTTTTGGCACATTCTAGCGACAGCCATGACTGAAAACTAGCTGCCTGGTGTAAGGACATGTGAGTCGTTTGTACTGCATGTGTACACCGCTCGTTTTACCAAACATATAAAAATAATATGGACCAAAAAAAAAATATATAAAAATAATATCTTTTTTTAATAAAGAGTAATAATTAACAATATCACTTAACACATTAACAATTGTGCTACCGATCTAATTTGTGGTCTTATATGTAAGCCAAGCTTTATTTCTCTTATTGCCCACTGGTTACAACCGGGATATATTATATAAGTTTTGATTTGATGTACTAAAAAACAATAATGATAATAGAACTAGTTTTAATGGTATAGATTTAAATTTGTAACTAATAATTTTTTAAATTAAAAATATATTTTTAAAAAAATTTTATTTAAGAGATTACATTTATTTTTTATTATATACTTATTACAAAAAAAAATTTTTTAAAATAAAAAATTTTAAAATTTAATTATTAACTATTTATAGTAAATTTAAACAACAATCAAATATGATGTGACATTGTGATTTGTATGCAATGTGCTTTTTCATATTTCGTCATATAGATCCATGAAACCATATTTAAAAAAGAATTACCCCTCTCATTGCAAATCCAAAACTTAAATTAGTTATTTGTAAAGAAGAATGTGGTTTGGATAATATCTATGTTTTTAATTATTTAAATTGAAAATTAACTAGCACACGCTTAATCCAATTTTTACCAACACGCATATATTCCATCAACTTTTTTCTGACCTTCATATCTTCTACCAACTTCCTGCAAGTAGTAAAAGTGATAAGAATATAGACTGTCCAGATGAAGAGAAACAAAATATAATGCAAAGTGTGAATGACTCAACACGAAACTCCAGAGAATTCCGTCCATCCTGTTAGACATTTTTTAATATTTCATTGATCCCTTGCCAAGCAACGGGGACCTCCAAAAGTGGAGAATGAAAAAAATCAGTCTTATTGAACAAGCTTTGACCATTGAAAATTAAAGGAACTGCAAATGATTGGTTCTGTTCTTAAATATGATTTACTTATTTTCTAAATAAATTAAAGTGTACTATTTTCCTTTTGCCATAAATGAGTATCCTACGTAGTACGTATCACTTATAAATTTGCAAATTTTTCAATATAATCTAGATTCATAGAGTTGCACACTTGCACTCCCCAATCTACAGTGTACTTTGTTTTTTAAGGCATTAATTATAAATAACTCTTTTCAGTGGAAATTCAAGCATTTGCTCATGAGAGACCAACACTTCGTGGTTTTTTTTTTTTTTGTCTATAGGTATAGATTTTTTTTTATCAAAAACAATCATGTTCGGGCATTGTCAGTTACTAAATATAAGTATCTTTCTAAATGAATTATTACATCATATTATGAGAAATTAGTTATTTCTGTTAGACCTGACCTCATTACTAACCTTTCATGTTGTTAACTCGCTCCTTTCTCCTTCCACGCCCAAATTTTCAGGTGGGGTTCGGTAATCATTCAGTGAGGTTTCTGGACGGATCGTGGGTCTTTCTGGATGTTTCCTGAGCTTTGCCCTGGGCCCAACGCTTGCTTTTAACCATTTCCTTTTATTTACTGGCTAATGCGTGGGCCATCCCTTTCTGACTTCTATCTTGTCGAATTTTAATTAGAACCACTCATTTTCATTCGTTGAAAGGTCTTTTTTTATTTGGTTAAAGGAGTAAACTATCTCTTCATTGAATTAATTCAGCTACAATGAAAAACTATAAAACACAGCCACACAGGCCTGTATATATTCACCATATAGTCCTAGCCATCCTCTTATGAACAGATTTTATTTGCAAGACTTTAGTGTCAAAATTAACCTCCCATGTAAAATTTATAAGAAACCATACCGTCCAACTTTCAATTTCAAACCACGAGACTCACATCATAGCTTGTGCAAAGCATAAAACCCACAGTTGTGTTTGAATTTATAGTGATATTCATGTAAACTTTTGGAAGAAAGCGCGTATGCGAATGATTATGAGATAATTATGTGCACACAACATAATATTTAAAAGAACTTGTAATGATTTTGTCATCGTTTAACTTGTTACTCTTTCAGTTTTAAATATAAAACTCATTAATTACACTATAAAATAAGTTTTATATTTAATAAAAAATAAATTATAATTTGTTAAAATTTTTATATTGTATATTTATCATATAAAAAATGGTCTTTGATGATTGTCATTTTAGTATTCACGAATTTTTCTATGATACCTTATTATACGTTTTAAAAATGTTTAGTGACATAAAAATTTATCCTATATGTACAGATGCCATGTTTCGATGCTTCTTCCTGAGGTACAACTCTATCTGTCCAATTCTTTATTTTTATTTTTTTTTGGACCAGCTGTCCAATTCTTTATTGTCCTTTAGTCTCCGGCAAACTGTCATTAGCTTCTTTTAATGATGTCTTATTATAGTTGATGATAATTTCCTTTGATTAAATTAAGCAGAGTTAGGAGTATGTTCTGCCGCCAGAAACTTCTACTGAATTGTGGAAGGCGTACTTCGCAGGAAGAACATACTTGAAGAAAATATGTATCCGTCAACTTAGGGAACAATTTTCACATATTCATCTATATCTATCACAATATTTTTTTATATAGAAAATATTCAATATCTGGCCTGATTTTGAAGCCTGATTTTCTGTTGTAGTAACATAAGCTCGTTTATATTGAAAACCTTTTTTAAAAAAAAAAAAAACTGTATATCTATTAATCACAAAGCAGAAAACAGGGGCTTCTTCTATCAACATGCATCTCACGTTAAGAAAGATAGAATTTGATCATAGATACAATAATTCCCTTCCATCCTATGTAATACTACCTCCGGTCTTTAATATAAGACTTTATTTGACTTTTATTTTGATACTAAATATAAAATCTCAATCCACTTTGTCTCTCATATTTATGTATTTTTTCTCAAGATAGCTTTTTTAACAATGATAATTCTAGTTAATACACTTGATTAGTAAGGATATTTTAAGAAAGACTGCACTTATTTATTACAAATAACTAACTTAACTTATTTTTTTAATCTCTTCAAATTAGTCAACTAGCTTTTATAATTAGGACCGGAGGTAGTAACTTGGTAAAGTGATCAGCCATAAAATTGTTTTTTTTTTTATAAGTGTAGTTAACCGTCGCCGGCGAATCCATTAAAAACCTTTTATTGATGGACTAATTTCAAGTACAATTTCTCATTTTACAGTGGAATTACTTAATAAAAAATATAGTATATGCAGTATATAATTCTAAAATTTAACTATGTGATACTAAATTACAAAAAAAATATAAATAACGTATTACATGACATAAATAATATGATTTTAATTTGTTTTAACATGTAAAAATGTATTATTTTATGTGGAAAATGTTTTTGCTTTTGCTGAAGGAAAAACTGGTTAATAAGGATATCAAAATCAGACTTAAAATTTCAACTTACGGAAAAAAATACGAGCAAAAAATTAGATAATTACGTCACAGGGGAATCAATAACAGAAAATATACAAAAATGGATGGGAATAGGATTCATTTTTTCCCTAAATATATTGGCTGAATTTTCTCGCCTTGTATTTTTTTTTTTAAAGTTGTATTATAGGCATTTAATTTCATATTTTATATTTATTTTATTATTTTTAATTTGGCAAAAATTAAATGAAAATTGATTGCTATTGCCACCTTGGTGTGTTAGCTGAACTGGATCAAGCTAACATAGTTTGATATTCAAGGTTTTAGTCCAGGTAAAGCCACTCATTCTTAACTCATCAACGGGTCACGTTAGGACTCTCAATGTTAAATGCCAGATTTAGGATAACTGGAAAGATTATTATTAAACACTCCTTCATGGATCGTGGTCAGATTCTATTTCTGATACATAGGATCTTTGTAAAGAGGCAAATTTAGAGCATACTCAGAATCTCTGATGACAGAAGAAAAACATTATAAGTGAGGCTTTCAGAAGAAGAGAGAAAAAATACTGGAACCATAAATTGGGCCACACGTTATCATCATAAATTAGTAATAAAGCAATCCGAGATTATTTGGGCTGGGCCGAGGAGAACTATCGAGGTCATGTCGGCTGTGGGCGCCTATCGATCGCTCCTGAGCCTGTCGTCTCACAGTCGCCCGACCATTACGTCGTTGTGATGAAATATTGAACAAATCGGTTGTCGGAAGTAGCGAATAAAGAGTCCAAGTTATGGAGTCTGATCATCCTGAGAATCTTCAAAACAACAATGATTCGGTCTTTGTTTGGGATGAGAATTCTCAGCTCTACTTCCATGCCAGGTTTTCTTTGAATTTCGAACATTTGTCTGTTATTATTTTTGTGTCTGTTGATTCGGTATTCCGTATATTCCTAGTTATCTTGCAAGCACAAGGATGTTCAGGTTTCGTAGAACTCGTATGAAATGCCATTTAGGATGCTTTAGTTATTTATATGGTCATTTACAACTGCAGAACGATTGTTTGATTCTGTACTGGTGTTTAATCCCGTCAAGTTGTTAATTTAGCTATTTTCAAAGTTTCGATAAGGTTAACGTCAGGAGCAGAATTCCTTTTCCCCCCTTGTGTTTCATTCTAGCTTCACAATCACAATCAATGTTTCGTTCAGCTCAAATGCTCAATTTTCAACATCGAGGATGTGGAAATTACAAAATTGACCAGAAGATTTGTTACTGTGCTTTTCGTATTAATATATGGCAATTAATCTTCTCCTCTTTTTTTTTTTTTTTTGGGTTCTTTGGGGAATGGGTAACTTCCCGCAGTAGTGGATTTTACCATGACCCTAGTGCTGGCTGGTACTATAGCAGCAAGGATGGTCAATATTACAAATTTGAGGACGGCAATTACGTACTTATAAGTTCCAATGAGGTAAGTTCATGATTATTATAAATGCGCTTCAGTTAATGTTATCTTAAATAAAGTCTTATATTATGATCATTTTAATTTCATGATTTAAATTCTTTTGCATATTGTCCCACCCAGGCTGATGATGGAGAAACATTCCTTTCCAATAATGTTGCACCGCAAGACCCTCCTTTACTAGGTGGTTCTTGTCAACAAATATATGGTGACAATGAGGAGATTTATTCTACCTTTATTGAAGGTACATCAGATTGGCATCAACAGATGGGAACTGTTGCTGATGGATTTTCTCATGGTGAGGAATGTAACTGTTTTACTTTATTTGGAAGTGAAACTATTTATTCATAAATATGCCAGCTACGATAGCTTTGGAATATGTTCTGGCAACAGTAATACTGCGCGCTGACGGGTTGAAACTGATTCTACAATAGCCAGGGACAAGTACTACTGCAAAGTGCCTCCTAGTCATGTCCCCAACATCTGCACTTTGCTCTTTAATGCAAATAGAAAATTTCATTTGTTCTACACTTGGGGAATCTGCAGTTTTGGTTCATACACACAGCACTCATTGATGTGAGAAGCGCCGGTTAATTAAGTAGTTTTCTTTTTAGCAGCTCCCGTGGATTGCACAAGTAGTCCAACTTCTGAGAAACCTCCTCCTCCACCATCTGAGTGGTATGCATCTTCCACATCCTCATTGTTCATCATTTCTCTTATTCTGTACTCTTCTCCCCTAAAATATTATCCATTCACTAATTGCAGGTTAGAGGACACATTAATTGATCTTTACTTGTCTGGCTACAACAACCCAGCTGTAGCTGATACAGCAGTAATGCCCCTGGAAACAGATGATGGAGCTGAGTTAGCAGCAGATGGTTTGTTTGCATCCTCCAATCTCCATGGTCTTGTTAGAAAAATAAAGTGAAATTCGGATATCTAAGAAAGTTTCTAATGGTCCTGTTTCGCCTAGGTACCCAGAATAACAATACTTATGAATTGGAAGAAGGTGAATGGATCCCAGAGGATGAAAATGGCATAGCTGACATAGATGAAGGTACTCTGCTTTCATATGCATGTACACACACATGCACAAACCTCTGAACGCAACAGAGGTGTCATTTGCCTTCATCTTATCACTTGTGTCTTGAGCAATTAGTTGCCTGTTTGGTGAAGCTTTTTAAAGTGAACAAAAGCACTATGGCTTTGGGGAAGTATAACAATTCTTCATTACAGTTTAGGACTTTAGGCATATGGTCTACCTCCGTTGAAAATCCTTCTATTCATTTTTATTACTTGCTATGGACCATTACAAACGTTTCAACAGATGAAGAGAGATGGCGTGCTCAGTATGGCCAAGTCATTGATTCAGAGAAAGAGGTGGGTTCTGAGTTTCCAGCAGTGGACTTGTGGGAATGGGAAATGGTTCGAGGACACCGAAAAGATGGAAAAGATGAGGTGGCCAGGTTGGTTGGAAGATTAGTGAAACGATCCACTAAGCTTCATCCTTCTATGCCCTCAGGTGGCGGAAAATTAAGATCTGCTCCTATCTGTGAAGCTCATCTCGATCTGGTACGAGTCAAAACAGGTCTGCATTTTGTTCTTGGATACATAATTATATACATCACCATGTTAAAGAAGACCTAATTATTAGTATGTTATATGCAAGAGGTGATGGGTATTTAATTTGAAATTTTCTTGCACTCTTTTCCATTCATATGCTCATGCTCTCTCTGCAATAACAGATTTCCAATTCTATTATTCTATTGAAAACTCAGTATCTATTTAGAATTGGCTAAAGTTTACACTTGGTCTTTTAACTTTATACAAAGTTTTAATTTAGTCCCTTAACTTTAAAAAGCATACATTTGGTACTTTAATTCTAAAATCATTAGGCTTCAATGATGATTTTTTTGTAACAATCATGAATATTTTGAAAATTAAACTTAATATGTTAGCATTTGAGAATATTTTATCAACATTTCAGATCTTAATGTCATCATCTTTTTAAAAAAATTTTAGGGTTAAAGGATTAAAAGTATACAGATTGAAATTTTGTACAAAGTTATAGGACCAAATGTATCTTTTAGCCTTTAGAATTTGTCATATGAATTTCTTTATCATGTTGAGCTGGAATCAACCGTCAAGGATGGCAGCTTATGTGGAAAATTTTGAATATTGGGATTTGTAGTGGTGTGATAATACTAGAAATATTTCCTGGATTAAGTATGGCTGCTTTTCACCAGGACAAGTGTACAAATTGCGAAATCCCAGTGCAAGTTATTTAGCTTCACTGTCAACATATGATTCTGCCAATCCTACAAAGGAATGGGGATTTCCTCCATTATCATCTGATTGGAATACTACCCATATATCTAATCCAGTGAAAGTTCTGCATCAGCTTCTGGTGGAGTATGCAAGGACAAAGGTCTACCTGTGCTGCCAAATCAGTTAGCCGCATCTAAGGTGTGTATTTTGATTTAAAAACTAGGCAAGCCCTCTCATTCCATTCAGACAACATAGGAAAGTGTGCCAAACTCATTAACTAGTTTATATATATATGTCAATGCCAACTAACAAGGTAGTGCCAAAAATAGACTTATGACTTCTAAAGCTTATTTGAGCTGTTTACATTGTCGCTGCTGTGCCAGAAAAGAACCTGTCAGTACAGAGATAGAGCTGCTGAAAGAAGAATGTTGCACGGTGCTTTTAGTGTGGGTCCAGGACAGAAGAATCCAGTTGCTGGTGACAATGATACACCGTCATCACCTGTTGCGGACTGTCCACAAGGAGCTGCAGCTGAGGCACTGGAAATGTCATTTGGGGCTGGTTAGTTATGCTAGAAAATTATGAAA